>NC_092804.1:73695769-74002982 GCF_040954645.1 Diabrotica undecimpunctata | reverse complement strand
AACATATGTTGAGGATGGCTTGCATTTGTCTTAAAATAAAAATAGTTACTTACAATTTTAGAGCAAGCTCGACAAATATTTTTCCTCTATCCAGCTTTAATTTATGATTAGCAATTAGTTTGACATTTGAAAGATATATCGACATCACGATATAAACAATTTTTACGAAGACACGGGTTACCTAATAAAATTACACTATAAATGCACTTTTAAAATTTGCCTCCATACGAACGTTTACACTGTTTGATGCGAAAATCATAGATGAAACTATCCTAAGTTTCGGAGATTCATACAGCTACTTATTCCTAAAAGCTTCACCCACACTTCCGCCCCTTTGCGATTTTGGAAAAATCCATACCGCTAAAAGTGTTTATAGTATTAGTTTATTAAACAATTAATTAGTTTAAATAACTGTTTATCAGTTTACCTAAAAACCTTTTATTACAATAGCAGGTAGGCCCAAAATGATTCAAAGAAACAGGTTTTATTACTCTGAAAATTTGAATGAACAATTTCGAAAAAATGTCGACACATTCGCAAATTATTGGCAAGTTATTATAATTTTTTTTTATATAACAATATTGCAATAATATGCAATTTCTTGTAAAAATATGAAATTTATGCGAATAGCCAGATATTCAAAAATGCAATTTGCATATATTCTGGTCTCTTCTTATAAAGAATATGTAATGTTAAATTATTTTTATTTATTTCAGGAGAGTTCACATTACCCAAGCCACATTAGATTATTTAGGAGGAGAATACGAAGTCGAGCCTGGAAACGGCACGTCTAGAAACCAATATCTCCGAGATCACTGCGTCACCACATACTTCATAGTACCACCAGCTAGACGGAGAAAGGTATTTTTTAAATTCAGATTGTGGAGAATGCTTTTTACACAAAAACACGAGTATATTTTCACTTTAACTGTTACATTTAAGTATTTTAAAAGATTAATATACTATTGGCGTTTTACTGATACCAATTTATTTTTTCATGTTCAAAATTTACAGTGTTCTTCAGAACAGTACAATATGTTCAACAGTTTCGATATTTTTAACCGTATAGGAGGCCCCTAGTTCTATTATTATCTTGGTCTACGCTTTCTAGTCCTCAGTGAACAAACATTAATTTAGCATGTTCTTTACTAAAACCACCTATACATTCTGAAACTATACAACTAATGGCCATTTGCTTTCACACCTGTTACAGTTTATCCCAAAAGTTCAACATTATCATCTTAGCGTATTATTTATTTTATATGGATTGATGAATTTTATTAAAATCTTTCATTATTTTTTTACACAAATTTTCTTGTGGCAGTGGAAGAACATTTACCTTCATTCTGGCTTTTTTATTTCTGTCGTGTTTATTAAATATGTATGTATTTTTGCCTAAAGTATTTAAATAATAATTAGAACATGTTTTTACCTAATTTCATACAATTTTCATTTTCTACTGCTTTATCGATTATATAAATTTTATTAAAAAATTGCGTAACGTAGAAAAACAACTATAAATACAACAATAATCTGTTATAAAAATAATTTAAAGAGATTTTAATAAAATTTGCACAGTACTTTTACTTTTATATTAGTTGTCGTAAAACATCTGGTCATGTTCACCACCTGGTGTTCCCCACGTGAAACTTCTTTATTGTGTTCCTAATTAAACTGCTTTTTATATAGGTCAGACCTCTGAATTGTGGAACCAAAGTATCAAAGGGCATAAATTTGTTCCAGTCCGCAATTTTGCCTCGACATTTCTAAAGCTTAATTTGCATAATTTTCGACTGAATGTTTTGACATCGTAATCGCCATTTTTAGCCATAATGACAGTGCTGGAATCTGATTGTAAATTATGAAGAGGAATTCAGAGTTGGACTGATTTGGCGGTTAAATGGTGGTTGTTAGGGGAAAATTATAGTCTGCGTTGTTAAGTATATTAGTAGTATATGAACTACTGGTATTTAGTGAATTAAGTAAATTAGGGGAATAAAACGTAAATGGATGTTTAAAATAGATCCTAATTTATTTAGGAAATAGATAACCGAACAGTTTAAATTGTAATTAAAATATTATCAGTATTAACATATCTGTTGTATAATCCAGATTTATGTTGAAAAAAGTTATACAAACTCTAGAAAATTGCATAATGGCAAAGTATCTGTCCTTAATAATTGTTTTTATATGCAGTTCATATGTTTTAATTTCAGTCCATAGACTGAACCCGAGTCTCTTTTTGCTTTATAATTTGCCTTATATATTTATCTAAATAAATGTGCTCGTTTGCCATACATAAATAGTTGTTGCTATCCGGTTGTTATCCGATTAAGGTAACTTTTACCGATTCTCTTTCAGTAGTTATTAAAATAGGCAAGTTCTTCTAACATCCCTAACCTGACCAATGCACGACATTCTCTATTAAAAGAATAGTTTTGAAAGATTTAATTACATCCAATAGAATATAATAAGCAAGACTACTTATGTTTTGTAGACTTAGAATAGACCTTGGACAGGCTATAAAATGAAATACATAGTATAGTATAGTACACCCGCATTGTTATGCAGATGCCGTAAATCTGCTAGCAGAGAATCTAAATGAAAACGATTTGCCAATAATGTTACACGATTCAATACTAAAGCTAAGGAATTTAACATGAAAATATAGCCAGACACAAGACAAAAAGTCTAGTAGTATCAAAAGAACCAATGAGCTACAAACTTGAGATCGAACTCTGAATTGTGATGGCAGAAGTAATAAAATTTAAATGCCTAGAAATTATGTTATCAAGTAACAGCAATATTGGGAAAGAAGTGAGGAAACGAGGGATAAAAGCAAGCAAAACGGCTCCATAGTTTAAAGACAAAATATCTAGAAACAAAAAACTGAAATCTTAACAGCGTAATA
Organism: Diabrotica undecimpunctata; assembly: GCF_040954645.1. Lineage (NCBI taxonomy): Eukaryota > Metazoa > Arthropoda > Insecta > Coleoptera > Chrysomelidae > Diabrotica > Diabrotica undecimpunctata. The sequence continues at coordinate 74,000,071 of NC_092804.1, read as the reverse complement.
TACCTAAATAAAAGAATAAAAACAATTACTTCCAATAAGTTACTAAAAATCTCATCAGATTCTTCTTTTTTATGTCGACATTTACTTTCCTGGTCACTAGATACTACAATCGTTTTCAGCCGTGCGTCGGGTTAAAATAAAGCTGCATATATATAATAAATAATAAAATCCGGTATTTTGGTTCGTATTTTATTAAATTGCAATTTAAATTTTCAACTTTTCTTTTTCTTCGTCTTTTTTTCTTCCATGTTCTTACTAGGCAATTTTGTCTCTTTTTGTTTTCTTGGATTGTGACTTCAGGTTATATTATCCCTTCTCATTTTCCGTGGTCGGTCCACTTTTTTCGCTCTCTCTTTAATTCTGAACCCCGGAGGGAGTGTAGTGGTTATCCAAATGTCATGTATTGTCCGTCTCAAAGATCTTTGTCTCTGGTCATTTCTTTTAACTCGTGCACAGGTCTTTTGCATATTCCTGTAATTTGATCGATCCCTCTTGTTGGGGATCTTCCTCGTGATCTTCGGCTTTATACCCTTGCTTGGATAATAAGTCTTTCCATGTTTTCTGTGTCTGCTCTCATAACATGTCCAAAGTATTTGAATTGTTGGAGATGGACTTTGCTGGATAGCCGTTTGCTGGCTTTTAGCTCATTTAAATTAAAATATTTGTACCGTGGTGGGTCCACGGAACATTGTTCTCCAACAGAACATTTCAGTGGCGTCTGTCTTTATTCTTTACACTTCTTGTAAGGTCTAAGATTCACATTCGTATTTCAGTATTGGGAATATTAAGCAGTTGATCAACCTCATTTTTAGAGTTTCTGAAATTTGAGAGTCCTTCCATATTTGGGCCATCCTTCCTATGATGACTTTTGTTAGATCACATCTACATTTTATTTCTTCCTGTAGTGATCCCAGATATAAATATGAGGTCACAACCTCAAACCAGTCAATCGTGGTTATGTGTGAATGATTGTTATGTAATCTATCCACTATTATGATCTTTGTCTTTGATATGTTTAACTGCAGTCCAAATCTTTAACTTTCGTTTTTAACCAGTCGTATGAGATCAATTAACTCTTTGTGACTATTTGCAAGAAGGGCTATGTCGTCTGTAAAACGTAGGTTGTTTATTTTTCGGCCAATTATTGAGATGCCCTTTTCTTACCCTCCAAGCGCTCTTCTCATAATATGCTCCCCATATATATTAAATAATTGTAGAGAGAGTCATCATTAAGAAGAATGATGCGCATACCCTGGGTGGATAGAGTTCGAAACGATGACGTCCTTAAGAGAGCCGGCGTGGAAAGAGAACTCTTTAAATTAATTAAAAAACGCAAGATTGGTTACCTTGGGCACATATTGAGAGGAGCAAAATATGAAATACCACAGTTAATCCTACAAGGGAAGATGGAAGGTAGGAGAGGAGCCGGCCGCAAACAATTATCCTGGTTAAGGAATCTTAAAGAATGGACAGGAATAAACAATACAGGCGAGCTGTGTCACGCCGCCAAGAACAGAATTATAGTAATGAGATAGTCGCCTACGCACTTTGGTGTATGGCATGTTAAGAAGAAGAAGAGAGAGTATACATCCTTGTCTGACACCTTGTTCTGGATGGAATTCTTAAGTGTGTGTCAAGCACATTTATAAGCGAAATTAAGTGCTGTGGTATTTGTCTCTGTAAAACGCTGTGCGATAATCTATAAAACAAATGTGTAGTGGGATATTGAATTCGCTAGATTTTTCTATTATTTGTAGTATGTTCAGAAGATGTTCTCGAGTACCTCTACCTTTCGTAAATCCAGTTTCCTCTTGGGGTATATCGTTGTAGGAATGTTTTCAGTCTCTCATTGATTATGTGAAGCATTATTTTGCTGGCATGTGAGATAAGAGAGATAGTTCTATAGTTGTCGCATTTATAAAAACTTCCTTTTTTATGTATTGTCGTTATTGTAGATTTTTTCCAGTCGTCAGGCCACTGCTTGGAATGCCACATTTTGTTGTGGCTTGGACAACGGTCCAAGTTCTGGCTTTAAAGTCTCTTGTTATGTATAGTTTTTTTCTTTATATATATATATACATATATATATATATATATATATATATATATATATATATATATATATATATCTCTTTTGGCTGATTGTTTTGATCGTGGCTCTCAATTTCTTTGCATATAGTGTGATCGTACAAGTATAGTGTGATCGTATTTGTTATTTATCAGCCTTGTATCTTCGTTTTATTTCTTTGTTGAGGTCTCTTTAACTGAATTCTTCCTTTCACTATATACACCACTTTGAAAACTATTCTATACACTTCTTCTACCCAACGGCAATTTGTCTTTTGCTATCTTGATCATCCTATAATCTGTCATTCTGTTTTTATGATTGTTCCATTCTCTCTTCCTATTCAGTATCCCCTCGCCTATCTTTTCCATATTGCATGCTGTTTATGTCGTCACTTCTTTTTCGAATATGTATATATTCTCCATAGACATATTCTCTATATATAAAAATCACGATTAAATAAAGGAAAACAATTTGAACTTCCCTAGTAGAAAAGACAAACAAGTTTAAAAAGAATTGAAAATTCGAGACAGTTCTAGTTTCATTCAAGCGTAGGTAATGGCAATAAAAGTTTTTTAAGTCTTATTAAAGTTTGTCGTTGCATAAATCTGAACTTCCGGAGCTGCAAGTGAATTATGATCGAAGAAAAAATTTAATGACTTCGTATACTTTTAAGTACTTTTAAAAGTACGATCGAAAGTTAATTATTAAAAACATACTGATTAATATTCTGAAGAAAATAAATAGGATTCAAAGTGATTGTAAATTTGTTACTGAGTTATGCATCGATAATATACGATATCCACCGCTTTATACCAACTTTTAATATAGAGTGTGATATATTTAACGAATTTTTTACTAGTCCACAAGTCTGGAAAGGTCTAAAGTAAATATCGAAGAAGTGACAATTAAAAATCAGAATTTCAACAATCGAAAAGCTAATTTAAAATGACTGTGATATTTGATCGGATTTTGAAACTTCTTTAAAGGTAATCTTTTAGCACACATCATCTGTGGATAGTATGGATATACCAGCTCGCAATGAAACCCTTTGTTGCGTGCCACAAAAACCGAAAACAAACAGATCGGTGGCAGACGCATCTGTCGGCGTTAAATACCTTACACCACATTTCCAGATTTTCCCGAAATGGAGTAATTGACAACTAAGCAAAATTTAACAGCACTGTATCGATTTTGAACTATTCCTTTTATTATTATGTTCTGTGTGAAAATATACGAATAAGGCTATGATTTATCAAAAATTTATCATATAGTAGATAAACGTGTTAAACATATCCTTATGTACTCTGAGGTGATATTATTTCTAGGAGTAGGAATCCAAATTATTTTATTATTAATATTAGTAAAACGCCAAATAGTATTATCGTTTAATATTACATATAAGATAACTACAGAGTCCATTAGTAATTTGACACAAAACAATCACTTTCATTTTACCTGGAAATATTATAATTAAGTTCAATTAATTTGGTATATGTGTTAGAAGGATAACTCAAGCTAAAGACAATATGTTGTGACTGTTTACGTCAAATTTGTGCTAAAAAGTCACTTGTTAATAACTCACCTAGCTAATCTAACTGAATAAGAGCATCGCGCTTATTCGCTAAAACCCAAAAGTGGTTCAATACGCTTAAAGTATTGAAGTCTTGCAAGAATTAATGATGTGATAATAACAGACAGCGATAGACAAAATAAATACAGACAACAAAAGTGATGGTGTTTTTAGGTTAGGTAAAAATTTAGAACATCACGTAAAGTTCGTACGCGCAGTACTTTAACCTTGACCTTGAGCTCAGCACACTTCCTGCTAGATAATAACTAATCTTGACCATGATGTTGAAATACAAGCGCGAAAATAATGTTCGGGATTAGAAATAAATACGTATATAATAAGGCTGGAGTAAGTTCTATATGTTAAAAATAGTCGAAGAGTTCTACACAGAGCTATAATAGATCAAAAGAAAAGATAAAAATACGCAACCTCCAATTATAGTAAAAACTGGGGGAGTAAACCAAGGATCAGATTTAATGCTCGATATAACAAAATCAGAAAACAAAGAGGCCTTGAAGAAAATTCAAAATAATCGAACCCCAAATGAAGATGAAATAGTGTCAGAAGCACTAATGTCAGAAGATATTTTATATTACTTGATAAATTACTTTGTAATATCTGCGTTCACAACTGCAATATTCCAACAGACTGGAACAACGCTACTATGATTCTATGACATAAAGCAGGGAACAAAGCATATTTAGAGAATTATACCGATTAGCCTCCTCAGCCAAATATATGTCGCAGCCAGATGGTTAAATTAGCCGTTCGATTAAGCAGCTAGCCCTTTGATTGAATAACGCCATTAAATCACGCGACTAGTTATTTTGTCGAATTTTTATGCAATTAAAAAGTTTAACGACATGGCTGATTGAAAAGCCGCCATATTATTGACGTAATTTGTTTCTTGACCACCGCGCTGCTAGTAGACCAGTTAACTGGTTGAAAAAAAAAATAATAAAAAAAACTGACACCTTTACTTATTGGCAGTATTGTCCTGATAAGTGTACTGAATGTGGATCGCGAACCTTTGGACACCAAAAATATCAAAGGAAAAATTATGGATTTTAGAAATGGAGTTTATAGAATAGGTACAAAAACAGGAACTAATAAAAATTGGTTTATGCGACAAGAATTGCACTCGTCAATGGGAAGCTTTAATGATGAAATTTTAGTAAATTTATGTAAACCAGCACAAAAACAATGCCGTAACATGAGATGTGCTTGCTTCAAGAAAAAAGTTCTTTGTGGATCTAAATGTCATAGCAGTTTAAGTTGTGTCAATAAATGATTTAAAATATGAAATTTTGAGACTTAATAATAAAGGAAAAGATTCAAGGAAGAAGATCTGCTGAACGAAGGCAGAATTCTTGGTTGAAGAATCTACGTGATTGTTATCAATGTAGATCGATTAATTTATTTAGAGCAGCAAGTTCAAAAATAAAAATAGCCATTATAATTGCCAACCTCCGTAGGGAGACGGTACTCTAAGAAGTAATCGCATAAATATAGAGCGGGGGTTAGACAAGGAGATCCAATATCACTTAAACTTTTTAGTACCGTGCTGGAACATGCTTTCAAGAATTTGGATTGGCTGACAACTTACGTTTCACCGACGATATAGTCATAATAGCTGAGAATCTAGGAATGTCATGAAAGATAATACAGGAACTCGTTGTGGCTACAGAAAATGTAGGTTTAAGTTTTAACATCTCGAAAACAAAAATAATGACAAATTTGGTACCCAACCAGAACATCAGTATTGGTGGGCATGAAATAGAACTCGTAGATAAATATAAATACCTAAGACATGAAATTATAATTGGCAGGGATAATCAGTGGGTACCCACTGACCCAACTCTTATGGACGACCGTTCAAGATGGAAGCAAGTTGTGCAGTCAGCCAAAACCCACCCCGGGTTGTAGTGCTACGAGAAGAAGAAGAAGAAGAGGGATAATCAGACCCATGAACTGAAGAGAATAATCAGTCTTGGGTGGGCACGATATGGAAAACTGAGAGAAACTTTTAGAATAAGCTTCCCACATGCCTAAAAAGAAAAGTATTTGATCAATGCGTCCTTCCAGTGTAGACATACGGAGCAGAAACACTTAGCTTAACAAAAGCTTCGCCTACCAAATTGCGACTTACACAGAGACGAATGGATCTAAATAATTCTGCGAGACAAAATAAAAAACGAAGAGATCAGGAGAAGAACCAAGGTGACTAACATCAAAACGAGAGTCAGAGTTATATGGAGTTGGGCAAGATACATAGCTGAATGACAGATTGGTGTGGGACAAAGAAGTTATTGGAATGGAGACCAAGGTTAGACAAGAGAAGCGTCCGTGGGTCCACTACATAATGGGCTGACGATTTAAGAAGGCTAAATAAAAATTGGATGAGAGTGGCGCAAGATTAACATTTAGCAGTGGACTTTTGAGGCTGTATGATGAAAATCTGTAGGATGGCCTAGAAAAAGGTGGAAAGATGCAGTAATATAGTATCTGGAGAAAATTGGAGTGACAAGTAGACAAACATGGAAACGTGGCAACGACTCACGAAGAAGTATAACGCCATTGATGAGGATATGATGATAGAATAAGAAAATAAGAAATAAGGATAGCCATGTTAATTGTCAACATCTGCAAGGGTAGCTACCGTAAGAAGACGAAAAGTCTTCAGGCCCACAAAAAAACTCGAGATGACTGGATCCCTTCGAAATGCGAGTATTCCGAAAAACGATAAATATTTTATGGACAGAATGCGGAATAAATGAAAGTATGTTACAAATGATGAGAGCCGATATAAAACCAATCATATTAGTAAAAAGGAGAATTTGACCCACCTACATTTAAAACTGTTCTCTGAAAACTTATGATGCTCCTGGTTAAAGATGTAAGATTGGAGAAGCATGGATACACATATTTACTCCTAAAAACTGCTAAATCTGTAAATACAAATGCTTAATCAACAATATTATCTGTATCTAATCTAATATTTATACAAAATTATGAACATAATGTGAATATGAAAGAAATATTATCTATGAAGAAAAATGTGAGTAAATATTTACATCTCATTACAATTTTTTTTATACTCCAACGATCCACATAGAAATTTATAATAAAATGTTTTTATAACATGTGTTTTCCATCATATCAACAACTCAAATAAATGGGCCTAAATTGTAATATTTTTATGGAAGATAAAATAGTTGTTAATCTGTGTTTCATTGCTAATCTTCCATCATGGACATGCTGTAGAATTGTTTACATTGTATAAATTAATATAAAATATTATGTACTTGCTTTATCTTTTCGAAAGCATATTTTCGAGTGCAATTGAAATGTTGACAAAAGGCCTTTTGAGACGCTTTTGAATATTTATAAATACTTAAAAGAAAAAAAGGAGCTCTCGACAAAGTCGTTTTGAACATTTTTTACATATAGTTATTTGTGAAAACCCTAGAAACAAACCACTAAACACATACGAATGTATTTTCCCGAGGGAGAGAAACGCGGAAAGGTAAAAAACGCTATCTCGAGATCCTTTTATTTTCTCTAGAAAACCTCAGCTATGGTTCTTTGCACAATGCTGCGACACAAAAGTTCTTTAGAAAATCCCCCCGGAAAATACATTTGCCTATTCTCCACAACTGAATTAACTACATAGAGAAATTATTTTGTTTCCATTTTCCATTTTGTCTTCTGCACCCCTTTGTTTACCTGTATGTGCGGTTTCCTTGTATTGTTTTTGTACATATGAAATTACAGTGGCGTAGGTGGTAACAAAGTATACAGTATTTTTGTGATTTTAATTTTCAATGTTAACATTAATAACACTTATGACATCTTTAAGTATTATAGTTTTTTAGTTTATAGTTGTATACATATTTTGTAAACCAATATAGATAAACTGTAGATAACAACAAAATAAGGAAATAACGAAAATGAAAATCAAGAGAAATGAAGTTTGAAATAGCAATATGCAATATAAAAAACGATGTTTTACTGTTACTTTAATTATGACTAACATAGGAAAGAATATGGCACTGTAAAAAGGGGACAGAGCAAAAAGTATATAATTTTTTACTATGGGGTGCATCTGTCGATATTATAAAAAACTGTACCTCAAAACTAAGGTGAGGATATAATAGATAGATGTCTTCTACGGAATAAAAATCGTAATTTGGATAAAATCTCGGACCAAAAAAATATTACTCGTATACCGTCGATGGATGTTGGTAAGAATATTTGAGTAACTGCAACTTCTTTCTAAGTTCATTTAATACAGTGTGTTGAACTTAGAGACTCTATCCAACAAACCCAAGGACGGAATCTCACAACAGAATAAAATTTTATCGACAAATTTGACATTTGCTTTACTTTTAACTTAATTTGGATAATTTTCTCTTAGATATGTATAAATGTTCTCTTTTTTCAAAAAATAAAGATATGATTTTCAATTAGAGGATCCAATTCTATCATCAACGCTTCTTAAAAGTTTTTTTTCTTCTTTTTTTATATAAATTTGCTGGCTAACATTTTTTAATTTCATGTAAGTACTTAGTTTTAAATCTGGTTGTTAAATCAGTTTGTGTAAAGCCTATGTGTCACATAGTAAACATAAAACTAAACAATAAAAATAGATATTTTAACATAACTCGTAACATTCTAAAGAAGCAGTCATGAAACTTGATAAATATTATAATAAATAATATGTCTTAAGGATAATAAACTAGCAAATGAAGAAAAGAAGAAAATACATAAGTATATTTACTAATATGTCGCTAAATACATGTTACGAAACTCTGCTCTTAGAACCCTGTGACATCCATACAACTATTCTTGCTATAATTTTTTAAAATTAATTTTGTATGAATTCATTTATAACCAGTTTTATTATAAACTATTTGGAGCATGAGGCTGTAATTATTTGAGAGTTTGTATAAAACATTCCCTTTAAAAATCAGCAAAATTTATTTTACAATTTTTCTAATTTATTGAAAATTATTTACGTATATACAACATAATTATACAGATTTAGTGTATACTCTGTAGATAATTTTAAAGAACTTGTCTTATTTTACAAGGGTGCAAATTAATGCTTTACTAAACGAATCAGGCGCAGTTTCAAATTAATTTTATTTTTTTGGTCAGCAAAGGTTTTATATCTAGATATGTTATAAATAATTAACATTTTAACTTAGTTGTATACAACAAAAATAAAAGTCAACTTTAAGAACCTAGTATTATTAGCTAACAATAAACTTCATAATTTTACAGATTTTAGTTTTCAAAAAAATTTAAGAACTGAGTTCTTTATTTGAAATGCCCTTTGTAAGCCCTTTCATTTTTTTTCTTTTTTTGGTTGTGGTAATGATTGCGTCTGTAAGACTTGTTTGAATAGTCTTTTTTTCAGCTTGACCGTGCCCATACCACGTTAGTTGTGTCATCTCTACATCTTGAATTATTATTCTTATTTCGTTATCCATACTTTGTTTTATTATTTAATTTCTGAATGAAGTTCTTTTGGAAGTTTTGAAGTTTCCTTGTCTTTTAATTTATTCTTTACATTACTTTTAATGGGTATCTTTAATAATGTTTTTATACACAGTGCTAGCTAAAACTCTCCTCCCAACCCTACTCATAGTCATCACAGGTGATGTTATATTGATGTGACGCTACAGAGCCGCTGTGACCGATAATTTTAAATGGTAATGATAGATTTTAAATACCTTGTTTTAGGTTTTTAGGTATAGAACATATATATTCAATTATACTAATTTTGTTTGGGTCCAAGGTGATTTTGATGAATAAATTAAATAAATACTAAAATTATAGTTTCGCATTTAATTAATAAAATCCTAACGTCCGCCTCTGGTTATTTGTCAAACAAGTTGACGTTTTTCAATTCTCTAGTTGTTTTTACTTTGTTACGTTTTGCAAAAGTGTTTATACCTGGAATATTTAGGTTAAATATTGTTTAACGAAATGTTTAAATGTTAATAGGCGTAATGTTACATAGGCAGAATGGTACGTATTGTAGCTGACAAAGTAGCAGCTGTCTTAATAATTGGTGAATGTAGAAACAATTTCTGTGTAGAAGGAGCGACTTTTTTTTGAGAGGTGCCCGATTACGCTATATCGAGGACTTATTTAAGGGAATTTCTTCGGAAGATTGAAGAAACAGGTGGTGTTCAAAATGCCAAACGATCTGGTCCACCAACAATTAGTGATGACAAAACGTTGACATAATTGCAGAAATGGTAATGAACCCTACCTCTTCTACAGTCCAAGTTGCGTCTATCTGTGGAGTCAGTAAAAGGACAGTACATTCAGTGTTGGCTAAAAACAAATTTCATCCATACAAATTATTAATTGTTCACCAACTTTCCGATGATGAGCCCGACCGAAGAATAGAATTCTGTGAAAATATGTTCAATCAAATTATCCAACAGTCAGATTACATAAAAACAATTTATTTTAGTGACGAAAGTACTTTTCCCTCATGGAAATAACACACACAATGTGAGATATTGGAATAACACAAATCGTCACGTCTTTCGTGAAAAAAAAATACTCAATTTCCAGAAAAAGTCAATGTTTGGGCAGGTATTTTGGGAAACCACAAAGTTGGGTCTGTTTTTCTCAATGCTAACTATAATGGAGAAGTGTGACTGGAGATGTTACAAAACGCAATTATGCCGTTAATTCTTGAAATTCTGGAAGATACTACAGATGAATTTGGCAACCTGGAAATAACGTTTTACCAAGATGGTACTCCACTATTATGCTGCAGAAAGACGTTACCTAGATGAGGGGTATTGTGGTAGATGGATTTGACAACGAGGTTCGATAGAATGTCCAGCTCGGTTACCGGACCTCACACCATTAATTTTTTTTCTGTGGGATTACTTGAAATCTAAGGTTTACGCAAGCACCCGACAGTATTGACATTTTGAAACAACGAATTGTTAAACAATGTAGGGCAATTTCTACCTTTGGACACTTTGAACAAGTACGACAAGAGTTTAGAAATAGGATGCATTACGGATAGGAAGTAGATGGAGCATATTTTGAACACTTCATATTAGAACTGTTGCTTAAATCTTTATTAATTAAATGCGAAACTACAATAATTTTCGCGTTTATTTAATTTATTCATCAATACATTTAAAACGAGATATCACTTGCTGTAAGCTCCCATTTAAAATTATCGGTCACTGTGGCTCTGTAACGTCATCTATGACTATTACATCACCTGTTATGACTAGTTGAGACATGTAGGTTATGTTATGACCTATGTCCGTTTATATCCTCCTTCCAAATTTCACCCTTCCAAATTTCACTATTATAAGTCCAAATGATACGAGGAGGGAGGGGACATGTGGCTAGCACTCTATAATAAGCTTTCATCCCTTTCTCATTTCTTTAGTTCTCGGTACTACTATTGAGATACCCTAAGACTTTTTTTGCTTGTGTTTTCCGTTTTTCTATTACTCGTGTATAATAAAAAATGTAGGCTCTGCCAGCAGGAAATATTTTGTCTATTTGTTTTCAATTCATACATATCTTGTTCAGTCGTTATGTTCTTATGTTTTTCCTCACATATCATCTCTTCTTCTTTTTCTTCACGTGCCATATCAGAGTTATCCGACGTTAGCAATCACCATTGCGTAGGCTTCTCGATCTTCTACCATATGAAATAATTGTCCTGGATTTGATATCTGAGTCCATTCACGAATGTTTTTAACCAAGAAACCTGTTCTCTTCCTACACCTCTACGGCCTTCTATTTTGTATTTAAGGATCAGCTGTAATATTCTATATCGATTTCCCCTCACTGTATGTCTCAGATCAGACATTTTCCGATGTTTAACAGTCTTAGTTCTCTATCTTTGTTGACCTTCCTTAGTACATCCTCATTAGTTTTTCTTGCTATCCAAGGTATCTTCAGCATTCTTCCATGAGTCCACATTTCCAATGATTCAATTCTGCTCATAATTGATACTTTTATTGTCCACACTTCTGATCTATACAAAAGTACAGATCAAATATAGCACTTAACCATTCTTTGTCTTAGTTCTTAACTAAGATAATTATTGCAAAAAGTAGTTTTAGTCATCGCTATTCTGCGTTTTATTTCTATGTCTGGATCTAGTTGGTTCGTTTTCCCGACAGTTCGGTCCGGTCCGGTCAGATCTCCGACAGTTCCCAAATTTGTTTTTTTTTGTGAACTTTTTCTACTACTCCATTTAATTGAAGCTCTGCATCTAGATGTGGGTTATGATTAAAGACTAAAAATTTGGTTTTGTTTGAGTTTATTTAATGCCCATTTCCTCTCCTACTTCGTTAAGACGATTAAGCAGAATTTGGTGCCCTTCAATATTTTCAGAATTACTGTGTCGTCCGCGTTTCTAATTACAACTAGTTCCCTTTTTTATTTTTATTCCATAGCTCAAGTGCCATTTTAAATAACTGGTCCAAGTAAATATTGAACAATTTCGAGAACAAAAGCAACCTTGACTCTTTGTTGTATGGATATTTCGTCGGTGTAGGTGTCTCCAGTTTTTACGATATTTGATTCCAGTACAGATTTTTAACACGAATATCTTTGCCGTATATTCCTTTATTTTTAAGCATCTGCAATAATTTTACATGCTGTTCTTGATCGAATGCCTTTTCGAAGTCCACCAAGCATGCAACTACATCTTTTCTTTGGTCACGGCATTTTTGTAATAGGACATTTAGCGCAAAAGTGTCTCTCTATCTTCGAGACCTCCTTCGTATTTGCATCTAATATTGTTTGGAGTATTCTTAGGAAAATCTGTGGCTTAGGAGTGTGGCTCATTAGGTTAATTAATCCATATTCTGTTCATTTTCGAGCATTGTGTTTTTTAGGTATTGTGACAAAGATGGACTTAATCCAGTCTTTGGGAATTTTTCTAATGTTATATATGGGATTAAATGCTATTAAAATTTCATAACCTGTATGTCGTTTGTAGTTTTTTGTGCATTGACAAAATGCCTATATAGGTACCGATGTATTGTATATTTAAGTAGGAAAAGTTTGTGGATTCCATATTTTGGCATTTCAATATAAATTCATTTAGATCCGGTAGATTTTCCATTCCTTAAAGTCATAATAACTTCCTTATTTTTCGGTGTTTATTGTTACTTCTTTACTCTGTATTATATTGATTTTGTATACACTAGATATAAATAGCTTGAATAGTTTCAATAATGTGGTGATAATAATCTCTAGTATGTTGTTATTTTATATTTGAAATGTCTGTCTCTTAGATAATGATTATCGTGGCATCTCCTTTCCACTTGTCTTAGATTTTTTTACTTTCTACATCATATCAGTATCTGAGTGCCTTATATATCTTAAACAATTTCCATATCTTCAGTATCATAACTGCTACTTCTCAGCTACATTATTAATTTGCTTAACTTAATTATACCCGAAATAATTCTGAAAAGAAGTCTGAAATTCTGAAAACTTTAAAATTAGTGTTTCTGTTAAACATGTAACGCCACAGAATCCTATCATGTTCCTTAAGTCTCTTAATCGTCTTTCTTCTATTACTTTCAGTGTTCTTTTACTATATTTTCCTAATTTATTGATCTTGGTTTTGACTTTTCTGGAAAATCTTATTTCTCTTAATTTTATATCTTCTCAGTCCTCATTGTCGATATTGTGAACTCTGGGTAGTGACTTTTTGTGTTAGTTTCTCTACAACGTGAGTTCTGTTTGAAAAACACTCATAATTCTTTCAATGTATTGTTTCTTTTTTGCATCTCTTTCTGTATACTCCTCCTTGTATTTTATAACCTGTCGCGCTCTTCTTTTTACTTACGGCCTGTATCGTAGTTTTTCTGTTCAGTTTTATGATTACCGTTGTCAGCAAAGCAAGATTAATTTAGCAATGATCCATTCAAAAATGTTTGGAAAGATATTTTAAATTATTAAGACTTAAATCATCCATTTGTCCTATGGCTCTACAGCCCAATTAGAGCCCTGGCCTCCTTCAGCAAACTTCTCCATTCGTTACAATCTGTAGCCATTCTTATCCACGATCGACTGCCATGAAGATTTCTTGCGTCTTCATCCACATTACTCTCCCATTATTTTTCTCGGTCTCCCAATAAGTCTCTTTCCCTACATTCTTTCATTCAAAAGTTTTTTTGGAAACCTATTTTCTTCCATCCTAATTACATGGACTGCCCATTGAATACGCTCTAGGCGAATATACTGAGATAAAGGTGGTTCTTTATATATATTTTATATTTCATAATTGTATATGATTCGCCACCTGTTGTTCTGATTCATAGGGTTTCAAACCATAGCTCACTATCGGTCGGATTATGGTCTTTAGATTTGTATCTTAGTCCTTTGATGTACGTCCCGCGATTTAAATATCTGGTCCATATCAAAGTATGCCGTATTGGCTAGGATAATTATTCTACTAAGCTCTGCATCGCCAATGTTATCCTTTGTGATGTTGAGTTCTAAATAGATAAAACTATCTACTTTTTCTTGAAGTTGTCAACTATCAGGAGGGGTCATGTTGCTCCCTCCGATCGGTTTTGTACAAGGATTTTAGTCTTTTATGTGTTTAGCAAGACTTAAATTTCTCCACATTTGTGATCGTTGAGATTTTCAATAATTTTAGAGTCTGTTTTTGACATGTTTTCAGGTTAACGTGTTTGTTTAAGACTTTATATTCTGGTGATTTATGCATTTTTGTAATTTTATGAATAAGGAAAAAAAAGTATGAATTATTTTCTAAGATAATTTCGCTCAATCATCTATTTTATGCTATTGTTATTAAATGTTTGATTAAAATTTTATAAATATTTAAGTACAGAACCGATTTTCAATACGTATTAAATATTTTAAATTGTGAGGGCATAATCCACTAAAAAGCATCAGCTTCAAAGATTTACTATAATTAATTTTTACACAGGCGTGCGGAAAAACGTTAACGCAATAATTGGATTATCTCAAGTATGGCTTTAGTCGTATAATATTTATTAGAAACATTAAACGTTTTAATATTATTAAAGTTCCCTTCATAAACTGCTTTTATTGTTTTGGGAGCTGTAATAAGAATCCATGCCGTTTTTTTATTAAAAGATCAAGATATTACTAGGTACACTATTTTTAATAAAAAGATATATTATGTTTCTTGATATTCAAACTTTGCTGGTCAGGAGGTTTCGTTTTTTTTTTTATTTTAAACATTTTGAATTAATTTACACTATATAAAAAGTCATCTTATATACCTATTGGTACACAGAATAACTATGTATCCCTACATCAAAATGTACTGCAATTGACCTGAGAATCACTTTTTGTGAATTTTTGTCGATAACAAAAATGTTAATGAACCCTATCGAAATGAGGAATAGCATTGTACAGTATTTTTATTATAGTATTTTTGATGGAATTATAGATTTTTCAATACATCATAAAAACTACTCCTATTAAATAAATTGATAAATAAGTAGATAATACGTATTCGATAAATGAATGCTATAATTTCTCTTTTTTACATTTCTAATTTACAATTTTACAGATATTTCCATATTTCTTAAGACATTCGCGAGAAAGAACCGCAGTCTTATTAATCCATGGCATTATTCAATTTCACTTCAATAATAATAGGTTAGACTAATGGGCAATTTAAAGTCTTAACATATTAAAATGTGAATCGTCTTTTGATAACAAACTTGACAACCATGCGCGTCCTGATATTCTATCTCGAACCGGTGTAATTTTTTAGATCATCCAATCTTATCTGTGATCTTCCACTTTTTTGATTATATATTTCTATAAGTCTTTGACTCTTAATAACCTTTTTTTTTGTCTCTTTATCTAATATGCTTTAGTTTTGCTATTTGATTAGTATGGTCTGTAACCTTTTTATTTTTTCTTATCCAGATATTCCTACTTCTATCTGACAGTCTTCTCGTTTCTGTTTATATTCTCTTTTATGATTATATATCAATCAAAACGATATACAAAAGGTTCAAAACCAGGGATCTGAGGATATTCCAGAATTTACTTAAGATAATATTCAATATGCACTCAAAAAATTGTAAACAACAAGGCTCGGGGAAATGATGGGATAGATATAGAAGCTATAAAACTTGACAGAACCTCTCTATTTAATAAAATACGAGACCTCTTTAATCTCTGCTTGTATAGTCAAAAAATCCTTATGAAATAACAAAAAAAACTTAGAGTAACTCCATTACAATTCTTCGGCATAACAAGTGTGACAACATGAACCTAGAGAATTACAGGCCAATTTCTCTATTCAATCATTTATACAAACTGTACACCAGAATAATAACAAATCGATTGGAAACAAAATTTGATCTGTAGCAGCTACGAGAATAGGCTGGTTTTCTCCAGACTTCTAGTTGTAACGTTTATAGACTTCTGTGAAGCGTTTGATACTATCGAACTACCTACACTTCTAAAGCCATTGAAAAAGTGTCGCATTGATCATAGGAATACCAATAGAAGGCAAAAGACCAAGAGGAAGATCTCCAACACGATGGGCAGACCAAATGAAAATTCTGGTGAGAAAATCCCTACATGAAGCCATCAGCATGGCACTTGGGGCAACAAGCCAATAATATTTAGAGTTTTGTAGATTTTTGTCACCACGCCCTGACAAGGACATAAGAAATGAGGAGGAGAGGACATCAAAATTATATACAATATGTGCAGCAATGCTACAAAAATTATAAATCTACACGGTCTCACCAATCAGATACATATCAGAAGTGGTATTCGACAGGGAGCACCTAAGTTGCTCCGAATTATTGTTTCTTGAAAATGTCTTTCAGTTTCTTCTGCAAAAATATTCTCAAGATTTTAGTTATTTTTCTTAAAATAGATATTTATTATAAGTAATATTTTTATGTTTTTGCTATAATTTAATGCATTTATTATACATTTTTGTTTCTTCTCCATAGATGTTTTAATAGCATTTATGTTATTGTTTCTAGTTACCTAGTTTTAGTCGTAACCACTTAAAGCATATTTTTGATTAATTAAATTATTCTCTATTTTCTTGTTTAGTTCTCACTCATTTTACAATATTAAAAAAATATGGTGAAAACCTTGAATTATTTGTGTCTGTCCAACTCCTCCGTGAACAGATATAATGACAAATAAGTTGTCGAACGAGAGCTTATAACCCAAAGATGATACTAAAGGTGACAAAGTTGACCTTGGACTTTCGGTTACAGAGTTACAACAGGAAGTACTATTTTAAAGTTGCCGAAATAGTACAAGCTATATATTATTCGACGTGCCTCAGGAAAACGAGAACAAATATATACTTTCGATTTTTATATCATTTCCGGTTAAAAAGTTTTTACCGATAGTCTACCAAAAATGAATTAAAATGACTCTAATATAAATAAAAAATCGATGTTGGAATCTCAACTAAAATAATAAAAAATGCGAGGTTACACAAAGAGTTCAAACATCTGCCAGTTCTACTTCCGGTCACGTTGTGGTTGTTTTTTAAACAATATATATAAGTAATGTCCTACCACACTACGTTAAGAGGAAATCTAGGAGGTACGAAGTTACATTGCTTATCTTTTTTCCTTCTTTATCTTATTGTTCATCTCTGCGTATTCTACTGTTGACTTGTCTTGTTGAACAATTGTTCTTCGTTTTTCCTTTAATTTTCTTGACTTTTACTATACTCATTGCTCTTTTCTGTTGTCCAGTCGTCACTTTTTCCTGGCTTTCATCGGATAAATTAAAAGACTTAATTTTTAGTATTCATTTTATCTGAAACTTATACAACTGAGAAGTTGTATTTTTATAAAGAAATAATTGAAATCTTGATTGACTGGACTTATTTATAGAATTTTGAAAAAAAAACACACCGTTTTAACGTTACTTGGGGTAGTATTTTGCGAATTAATTTTATAAAATACCATTTTGTCAGTATATAGGGGTTCTTGAACTTTAAAGAGAAAAATTCACAAAAGTTGAATTTAACGGCAAAGTTTTTACCATTTTTTTACAGTTTTATCTCACTTAAAGCCAGCAATTGGACTAAAATACATATATAAACTAGAATTGGCGATTATTCCCTGAAAGTAACATAAAAGTAACAAAATATGAGAGTAACATAAAACAAGGTGTATATAATTTTACTTACAAATACATAGTTTTTCTGTGTTATAATTTTACCTCAGTTTGTATTATTGCGCTTATTTCAATTAAAAATGAGGCATTTTCTTTACAAATTTGTTACTACCTACGCCGCTGACTGTGTTTCTATGTTTTCTTGTCTGCTACCTTCCTCTTATGCAACACTCGACTGACAAACCACTAAGTAAGACTCAGTACACTATTTGTATGTCGCTTTAAGCTTTAGCTGTGTATGTAGGTCTCATAACAATTATATTTGATACAGTTTAGATTAAAGACAATTAGGTTACATTTTAAGACATTAGTAACGTACGAAAATAAAGATTCGCAAATAAAATCATTTGGATTTGATCAAATTTGATGTCTCTTGAATATATAAGTCATTGTACCAATTATAATGAGAAACACTGCGCTTTTATTTTTTTGGTACTATAAATGGAATATGGAATAAATAGAGAAAATCGTATTTTCTATTAAACACGTTTTTGTTTAGCTATAGGAATGTATGGACATAAGTCATTATGGTTATCTTTGTTTCTGTTTTTCTCTATTTGAGTTTCTACATATATTACCTTGTATTATTTTTACCTTATATCCTATTACTTCTATTCTATTTATGCACCTCCTAACCGCAATCTCTGCTGAGTTTTGACACTATTGTAAACATTCTCTGTAAGTTCTCGGTTCATCCTAAATTTGCGTTCTTGACCTACTTATTTGAATAATTTTGCATATTGGTTTTCTTAAATGTCGAAGTAGATGTATTTCTGCGCTTTATCGAAGTGAAAATCGGTCCAGTTATGTTAATGTTCATATACAAATGTTAGCCCAAGTCCAAGTGTTAATTAAGACTTAACCGTCGACTTAATCTACTAACTTTGGATTATTTTTTGATTATTGATGTACATAAATATAATTACACATTTAAGTTGTACTGTACTCAGGGTTTTATGATATATTCTTAAGACGGTGTAGTTAGAAGATAAGGTCTGTTGGTTCTAAAACTATTTTCTTCTTCATGTGGTATATTTTACGCTGAATATTTTGAATATTTTATATGTTTGGCAAAAAACCTCACTTGTCGTAATTGAAATCATATTTTTATCGTTTCTACCTCCAGTTCGTTTTCAAAAATACTTGAAGAAAATTGATATAATAACCTGTAAAATGTTAATGTTTTTCGATTAATCACAAAATGAATTCTTGACAGTTTAGACTTACTTTACATCGATTTTGGTAGTATCAACCATGAACTATACTTCTTGATTCAAAAGTTGTAAAAGGTGTTGTAATATCCCTAGATCGGCATTAAGTTTTGGATCTTTTATGCCTTTTGTCAGTCATCTGTACTTCCACCATTAGTCATAGCATTGCATTTCTTGTATTTCTCATTATATGACCAAAGCACTCCAATTTTCTCTTTTTTACTGTTCACATTATTTCCTGTTCTTTGCGCTTCCCTTCCACTTTCCTTTTAATCATCATCGTTCTAGCTTTACAACACTGTGTGGGTCCTAGCCTCCTCAATAATTTTTCTCCTTCTCCTATCCGTTTCGGATGTTGGCGACCATCATGGCAATCTGTATTTTGCAAACTGCTGCTCTGAAACAATTTCCCTCATGATGTTTAATTGCCATCTTCACAGATAGCCATGCAAAGCTTAAGACACTCAATTCTTACAAGTTCAATTCTAAGCTAGTATTTAATTGTGTGGGTGCCCTTAATAAATAACAGACCGTAGGAAGGTTACGGTAGCCTTGGCCTTAGGGCACAAGGGTCATAAGGGCAATGAAAATGAAGATTAAACCCTTCCACGGCGTTTTAAAGGCAATAACAAGAACGGCTAAAAGAAAGTGGGTAGCACAAAAATCTCTGGAATGGTGGAGGAATTCATCAGGACAAAGACAGGAGAAACAGTGCATTATAGACATACGCCAAAATTTATAGCAGACCCAATAAGAAAAGGCAGGAAAATAGTCAAAGCCATATTAGGTCTGTAAGCAGAACACTGTTAGCTGAATAGGCAGTTGATGCTGATGGATTGGCAGATGATGATTAATGCAGATTTTGTCGCCTAGACGAAAAAATAGCAGAGCACATTTTCTGTCCCAGAGACCGGCAAATGTGCGGTTCCTTACATTAGGCGAGTAAAAGATACCGGCCAAGAGCTACATGGAATGTTCAGTCTTAAAGCTATTAGATTTTTTTAAAAGGGTCAGACTAGATAATGTAATCTAGGATTAGAGGATCGGAATAGATCTGAACAGGTCTCAGTGGAATAGGCCAAAAGTCACCTCATTGAATCAATCTATGAATGATATATTTTTTTTTCAAATCATTTTTTGTAAGAATTTTCAGATCTTTTATAAGGTTAGCAACCATCTTACGATATATTCGTCTGTTTTGTAACGCATGTATTATGTTTGTAGTTTGTGATATATGGAACCATTCCCTTAAGTTTCTCAGTCAGTATTTTTTCTTTCTGCTCAATCCTCTTTTACCTTTAATAATGCCTTCTACTATAAGCTGTAGCGGACTGTACTTATCATTACGAAACACATGGCTCAGATGTGACGCTTTCGTCTTTTGACGAATTGTTAACATTTCCATATTTTTACACATCCGTGTCTAGAACAGATATTAACAAGTTTTTTGTCCAAAAAGATGTTTTCGCTGGTGCAATCATTTTTGACACTATCTGTAACGATTTGATGATCACGTTTTTAATATTTATGTTGTGACTTTAATGGTAATTTAAATAACTGTTGGTATGTGTTGATTTTCTGTGTACTTTATAGGAAACAAAAGTCCCCTCACTTTTTTGAATAATAAATTATAGCCAGTTCACATATTTAAGGGGAGGAAAGGATGCCCCATTAGAGAGGATCTTATTGTATTCTAAAAAATACATAGCAATCTTGTTTAATTTGCTCATGAAACTATATAATAAATAAATAAAAAAGTGTGTCTCAAATCTGCGTTTTTATTTATCAAAGATAATAAATGGTAATATATTATGTTTTCCATATCATAATTCTTAGTTTATTTAGTCGTCATTTAATATTTAGTAAAATCTGCTTATTTGCAGTTATCGTATTTATTGTGCTTATAGCAATTCTGACGAAACTTGACTATGTAAACTGTCTTTGAAAAAAAAAAACTAAACTGTATCAAATAAAATAAAGTTAGTTTTTCTGCTCCTGTTAGGAGTTTTATCACATAAACACCCACTTATTACCAGCTCTCTCATATATGCTTTGTAGGCCAGTATTTACTTTTTATGAAAACAAATTTTAACAAAGATTAACGAAGGAATTAATTTTTTCTACGTCGTGTACTAACTGAAACTCTTTCATCTTGTAGCTCTCTGCTCCACAATACGCAAGCGCTGCTCGTATCTTTGATGCTAATAAAACGCACAGAGAGACTCGCCGCTTGACTCTTGACTCGCCGCTTCATTATGTTTAAACCATTAGTGTTCTAGGAGTTTAGTATGTAGATCATGTCATAGTTACATTTCTGGATTTTCCAAATTACTGTCAATCTGTCCTAATTTTTTTTTTTTCATAGATATTGGAAGGTAGAAATTACGCATATCTTAGTACCGCCTATTATCTTTCTAGGATACATTATTTAGGATTATTTGTAAGCACTGATCTTCTTCTTTGGTACATATTTTCATGACTTTGATACGATTACCTGTCTGTAATCATAAGGTCTAATTTTTAATTTTTCTTTAATATGATTTATAACAGTAATTTGGATATAGGTGATTTTTAGCCGACTTTAGAGGCCAAATGATGTTTTATCTCATAATTTTAATTCTCTGTTGATGATGATGTATGTTTTATAAACATGTTACAAGATCACTTGCATTTAAGTAATCCAATGTTATTTTGTGTTTTGCGTATAAATTTTTCCATGTTCATCATTTGTATGTTTTCGGTTCTGGTTAGTGTTTTTTACTTTGCTTAAGAATTTTTGGCCCCCTAGATACTAAGTAATATTCATACATAATAATAAATAAGCTTTTTTGACTACGACATATATTGATATATACTTAATTTAACTTATTAGCAAAATAAGCAGTATTTACTGGCCTACTCAAACAACGTCAATCTCATTTGCATTACAATATCTGTTTCTACTCTTCGCTCTATACCGCTTATGCAACTACTTATCCGAAATGATCGAGGCAATAATAAGGTTTATGTCGTTACGTCAAAGATATCTCCTGATAGGTTCCTGTTTGGTTTTATCTGATATAAACTAAAGCGAACTGTTGGGAAGCGGAAAACGTAACAGAGTTTAACTTTGATAGGAAATTAAAAACTTTTAACTGATGTTTAAAAGCGTTAATAAAGAATTCTAGGTATTAGTAGAAATATCGTCTTTAACGTAAATTTATATACTTACATGCTATAATTATAAAAATATAGTATGTTTATATGCATTATATATTTTAATTCTTATAAATATCTAAATATTCGATTTGGATTACTGTTAATCTGTCTTGAAACAACTGCACAAAATTGAATGTTCATTATTTATTATCAATTCAGATGTTTATTTTAAGAGTAATAGAAGATAATCTATATCTATTTAGTTACGTGGTATGATAAGAATGGAAAAATCTTATGAAATTACCTTCTACCGTATTGATTGTACTTTTTTCTTGCCACTTTTTAATTCAGTGATGGATTCGTCCGTTATTTGATGGAAGTTCATTTTATGTAACAATAAAACACTGAAAACTTTTATATTCAACACTTCCACAAAATGTATTATAGTTTATTATTCTATTATGCGTCTACACTCTATAATCTTTAGCTGGACAAGTTGAGGAGGGAAGAGCTGTTTGTCTCAAGTTGGTCATTCAAAATTATATCTGTATTTTTTATTTAATTAAATAACTTAAAGCCTTTATTTTGAATATGGACAATTTGAAATTGGTCATTAAAAGAATGATTATGATCTAGAAGTGCGTACGTAGAATTCATTTTTCTATCATTTAAAGCCATTTTAAGTTCTGTTATACGTTTGTTAAAGGTTCTACCAGTTTGACCGATGTAAGTTTTTGGGCAGTCACCACATGTTAGTTTGTATACAACACTGTTACTTTCTTTTGGCTCTTGTTGTTCTTAATATATTTGTTTAAGTTGTTATTTGTTCTGAAAGGTAGTGTTAATCTTTTTTATAAAATTAGATTAGCAAGATAAACAAGAAAGGAATAATACTAGCTTTCCGAGCAAACAACAACTTTGCAAATAATAAAAATAACAAGAGCCAGAAGAAAAATAACTTAAACAGTGGTGTATACAAACTTACATGTGGTGACTGCCTAAAAACTCACATCGGTCAAACCGGTAGAACTTTTAACAAAAGTATAGCAGAGCATAAAAGGGCTTTCAATAATAGGAAAACGGATTCTACGTACGCACTTCACCTTCATCTCAAGTTATCTTTATTAGAATCTATGGAATTTATTAAACTGAAAAATTCTTTCTGACCAACTTTTGCATATAAAAATAACCATTACACCAAAAAATTCTTTGGTAATAAATAAAACTTCAAATCAAATGATTTAAATAGATATATAATTCATCTACTGTACTGATGAGTTAGTTAAGATCCGAGTCCTGGCGTATAAATCAAAACTACCGCGGCAAAAGTCACCATGGCAAAAGTGACCATGGCAAAATTCTTTAAAATGTAAAACGCCATTTATTTTCTACATTTTTCATGAAACTGAAAGTGAAGAGGTTCGAAACATTTGAGGTGTGGCTCGACTGACGAGTATTATGAGTTCGCTGCATACACCACCAACAGAAATTTTGCACGATAAGCCATGAGATACATATGTGGGTCATTTAATGAGATACAATACGTACGAGCGACTACGAATAACCTCAAGGTAGACATGGGCACAGACCTTACTGAAACGTTCAAGACTGGAAGCGCTTGATTTCAAACACTATACCCAACATCACAAATACGAATACCAAATACAAATACAAAAATTGCTTACTTATAGTTAGTAAAAAGAGTAAGTTGGTCGAAGATTTAGAAGAATATTCCGTTTTTACTGTTTTCGGCTAATATTAGTTGCTACT
Source organism: Diabrotica undecimpunctata (assembly GCF_040954645.1). Classification (NCBI taxonomy): domain Eukaryota; kingdom Metazoa; phylum Arthropoda; class Insecta; order Coleoptera; family Chrysomelidae; genus Diabrotica; species Diabrotica undecimpunctata. The sequence continues at coordinate 73,976,121 of NC_092804.1, read as the reverse complement.
TGTTGTCGTATTGTGATTCTTTACATTTACATTGGGATTTTTACTAAATGAGGTTATTTCAATATTCGGCGGATAGTGTTTTTATTAATATTTAGATTCTGTGAAGTTTAACAAAACTTCTAAGTGGAAATTATACGATGTGAAGACTTTGTCAATCACAAATAGGTAGAACTGTAAAATTGAATAAATAATAAATACACGTGAGCTATTTTTTACCTAGTATGAGAACCTAGATTATCAGTAACTGGCTACAACTTTATTTAATAACATGTGGCTATATATAGACAGCGATATGAAATACTAAGATTGATAATACAGGGAAGGATAAGAGGAGAAAGGAGTAAAGAACGAAGAAGTGTGTCATGGTTGAAAAACTTAAGGGACTAGTTTAGATGTAGATCAATAGAACTCTTCAGATAGAGTAAAGATAGTGATGATTATATCCAACCTACGATTGGGAGACGGCACTTAAAGAAGAAGAAGAAGGCAATATATAGAGATGTACAATTGTTGATTACCGACTAGTTACATTACCGCCAATATGTTGACAATATATAAAATAGGCTGCGAGACCGAAAGAGGGAGACAGAAAATGTTAGCGTACAAAGTATAAACGATTGGTTACTAAACAGAAGCAAAGCATGAAAAAATTCCATAAAAAGGAATGGAATAGAAATAGATAACCAACTGGTAGAATAAGTGTCGGTAGACCGCGCAAAATATAGAGTGAAAACCTACTATTAAGGTATCAATTACCAAAGGAATAAGCAGAATTGTTTATGGAGAGAAAAAAGAAGAAGATGAATTCCTGGAATTGTTAAACTTTCCGCAGGTAAAAGCCGCAGATACAGGCCTAATACCTCTAAAAATATAATTCCGAATAGCCAAAAAGGAAAAGAATATTTATTCATAAATACGCCTATAAAGTAAGTAACAATACAATTAATAAATTGAGATAAATAAGCTCACTCGTAAAATTTACATGAGGAACTGCTTATGCTTCCCGTTTTAAAATAGTAAATTGTATACGAGGACATAAAATTGGAAAAAGATTAGTCAGAGCTAAAACAGTTTTTGTTTTACAACAGAATGTTTTATTGATAATATAATTACAAGTATATAAGAATAATTCAAAATTGTAAGGTAATACCCTTAATTGTGTAATCGCAAACAAAAAAAAAATTCACACAAGGAAAAATATGTATTTTCGAATAAAATTAATCCAAGCCAAAGTGAAAATAGTTTGATTATGTTAACAAAACAACAAATTGCAAAAGGCTGTTTGTCTGTTATATATTTTCTCGATTCACATATGGCATCTTTTTGTGGCCCATTACTAAATGTCGGTGAGACCATTGGCAAATTTTTGTCTGTTTGGGCTGCTTGTTTTAGTTTACATGAAAGTCATTTTTTATTCCAGTTGTTTATATTCTTGGTTTGTCTGCTTTTTTTATATATGCACCCTTTGGGCTCTAAAAATGTACTTACACAGTTTTTGTGTTTCATACTGTCAAATTTTCCTGCATTTTTGCAATATATGATTGTTTTATATACTTTAAACAAAATTTAAATCAAATTTAAAAAACATAATGTATCCTATTCATTTTGAGACTTCGGATTGTTAGTTTAATGATTCAATTATTTTTTGTTGTCTTTTATTATATTAAAGTTTAAAATTTTAAAATAAATCTTTCCACTTCTAGCGGAATATTTTATTCTCAGAACTCTTTTGATTCCTTTATTTAGAATAATCTCTTCGCATTCTGCTATTCTTTTTCAAAAACTTTCGTCAATTGCCTTTATAATGTTATCTCTCCATGTTCATCTACTTGTACATAGTGGCCTCTAGTTTGCCATATCCAGCTTAGTTCAAGTTGTGTCATGAATATAACTATATTTTTCCCTACACTCAGTATTTATCCTTGGTTACAGTAGTATCAGAAAAGGAGAGTGCTGCGCCCACTGATACTTCATACAATATAAGGTTGTACATAAATAAATGAAAACAAAAAAGAGGGGAGTACCTAGAAGATTGCAGTAAAGTCTATCATGAGACATATGTATGAAACAAAATCAGACAAACTACAAGAAAACTACTTCTAGAAGTGATATAAATAAAAATCTTGCATCGAATCGACAGCTACAACAATCATGACAAAGAAGAAAGCAGCGATAATGAATATTAATTACAAAAAAATGGTGTGAAAATAAACTGAATTGGGGAAATTACTCGACACAAATGTCCTGATGTAAAATCGTGCTGGACGATCAAGGAAAAAATATCTTCTGAGAACCTGAATTCGAAATAAACAAATACTTGTAGCTAGTATGCAGCAAATAGGCAACGACGTATTGTAGGTGATTGAAAATTAAAGAAAAGTTTTTGTATCTAATAGATTCGAGAGGAAAATAGAAGAAGGAGAAGAATGTGTGTAATGCTAAATTAAAAGCGCCATATATTTATGGTTTGATAATGTCTATAAGATAACGATAATATGCTCTTGATAACCATTAACAACATTTCTCTAAAAAAGAGGCATGACATGTTTTCCAGTTCAAACAATAAATTGTTTCTACCCTATTGATCAAGGGCTAAACAGACAGCTTCCCTCCTTAAACCGTTGCACTAATCTCTGAGTGATGTATATTTGTATCGATTTCTCTTCATGTAAGGCCTGTGCCATCCATTAACTATGGTCACATGCTGTCGAGACATTTATTATAATTTATCTAATGATATTACACAAACAACTTAGAAAAATTATTTGGGTGATAAACTATTATAAAAATAATTAGATAGATTTTGATTATTTGAATTGGATGTTAAAAATTCTTGTCATATAGCCGAATATAATATATATATATATATATATATATATATATATATATATATATATATATATATATATTTATATATATATATATATACATATTTATATATATATATATATATATTTATATATATAATATATATATATAATATATATATATATATATATATATATATATATATATATATATATATATATATATATATCTCGTATACTCCTTGATTTTCTAACGATATTTTTGTTTTGGTGGATGGTTAAATGGTTGAGATTTTTCTGTCGGTATTAAATATCGTTTCTATTTTGTGTTTTCTTAGCACTCTCCCTATTTTCTCTGTTGTACACTTTACATATAGTAGAATAGCTTTTGTAATCGGTTTTTCCTCTTCTGTTGGATCCTTAATTCTTTTTTGAGCATTATGAGCATTTTCAATGGTATATGTTGAAAAGCCGTTTTTTCTGAGGGCTGTTTTCACATTATGCATCTCTTTATTTTTATGTTCTTCATCTGTCACCTTAAGCTATCTTTATTAGAATCTATGGAAATCAACAAATTAAAAAATACAGACATAATTCTGAATGACCTTCTTCTCATGGCGCCGCGCGCCGTCTACTTTCGAAGGTTGGCGATCCAAATGGCAATTGTAGTTTTGGAAACTGCTGCGCGAAAGATTTCTGCAGATGAGCTGTCGAACCATCTCCTCAGGTCATTCAGCCACGAGTTCTGGCTTCTTCCTACTGATCTTTTGCCCTGTACTTTTCCTTCCAGTATAACTTAAAGTAATTCGTATCTTTCGCCTCTCAACACATGACCCAAGTATTACATTTTCCTCTCTTTGATTATTCTTAGTAATTCTTTTTGTTTATACATGCGACGAAGTACCTCAACGTTAGTAACTCTTTGTACCCATGGAATTCTCTGAATGACCCACCTGAGACAATTGGTTTTCCCCTCCTCAAATTATTCAGTAAAAAACTATAAAGTGTAAGCACATACCAAAAATAGATCACTTACGAAAGGCACTCTGCCAAAACAGCTATAGTGATAATAAAATATAATAAATTTTGTGAAAGTGTTGAATGAACTTTTAAGTCATTTGAAATTAGATACAAGATAAATAAGATCTATAAAACCCTGATCAGACCAGTGCTCACCTATGTATCAGAAACTTGGCTATTGACAAAATCTGATGAATGGCATATACTGACAATGGCATTTAAATGAGATCGTACAATTTCGAATGATCTGAAAGCCTACGGAGACGTTAATGTGATAAAGCTGACAAAACTTCAGCCTCAAGACTGAGATGGGTAGTTTACGTGGAGCGCATGGAGCCCACTTAATCAGCAAGAATCATAACTCAATAACAAATAGTGGGAATTCGACCCAAATAGCGGCCACAAATACGATATATGGACCATGTACAGAATATTTGAGAGAAAGGGAACTGTAAACTGAAAACTGGAGAAGGAAAGCCTAGGAATGGGAATGCATAGAGAGAATAATTGAACAGGCCAAGGAAGCCTGAACAATAATTGAACAATCTGGGCTGTAAAGCCAATGATGATAATGTGTCCCTGATATATTGTTAGCTCATTAATGTTGGTATTTTTTATTAATGACTTCTTCAGTATTGGAGTATGTAAGAAAACATGTGAAAATATCAAAAGCAGATATGATCGAATAAGAAACAAAGTCCTTAAAAAATTTATTACAGAGTTTTGCTTAATGCACAATAAACTTTTTTCACTTTATTTTGTCTATAAGTTATAGTTGACTAGTTTTCTTATATAATTAAGCATTTAGTGTAAAGCTAGATCTTTTTGAAACATTTTTAATTTGTTAACTTTCAGAGCAAAATCAACAAGAAAGTCTGAACTAAACAATTGATTATTATTAAAATTTTGATTGTAAAAAATAGTTCAAAGAACGTCCAATTTTGTGTTGCGGTTTATTTTGATAGAAACTTTTGACAGTATGGCATTGAAGCGATATATATATATATATATATATATATATATATATATATATATATATATATATATATATATATATATAATGATCACTAAGTTTATATGATGTCAACTAATGGTTAAACCTTATTATTGCTGATAGAGGGTAAATGTTGTAGGTTATGTAAAATTTAATTTGATGTTTTTATATATTCATCTATACAAAATCGGCCAATACACTGTTGTGTATTCTCCAATCTATATTTCCAAGATATTATTTACTTATATTCGTTATAAGTCCTTATAAAAAATATAAGTATTCTTAATTAATAACATTATCAGATTATGTAGATTTAGTTTTATACTTTCAACATTTACCCTATAAATTTCATTCACTATCATATTAGAGAGCTTAGCCCGCTCGCATGTTGGAACTAACCCCGTGTGACTAACCTTTGCCCTCCCCCCGGCACTCCCCGGCGGTTCTCTTCCAGCCACTGTTGTTCAACACGCTGCAGGTTCGATCGGCTCTGGGTGCTGCCCAGAGGAGGAAGCTGTCCTTCAAGAACGTCTCCAACGTCGTGGTGCAACTGCTTCATTCCATCAAGTACTCCATGGAGGTGCCTTTCTCCAACATGGCGTTGCAGACAGATCTCAAGGCGACGAACGCTAGGAAGGTGAGCAATTTATTTATTTTTTATATTTACGATAAGCTTATAAAAAGAAATAAAGCAACGGTTGTTGAACATGTGAATAACAATTGTTCAGCAAATACTAGTAGCTTGGATTCATGAATTTATTAATTACCGCAGATAAACTAATAGCTGTATCGGGTAATATAACTAACTTTAGTTTATCTTCTTTTTGATGCAAGGTGCGCAATTTTAAAACTAAATTCAGGTCTGTTTAGATAATTCTATCGGATATTTAAATTATCAAATTCACCCACAGACAAAAATATTGCATATTTTATGCTAAGTATTTTTTCTATGTTATTTTTTTCCCTGTGAACTTCTATATATACATTATTTTAGTCATAAATATCTGAAGTGCTTTGTGTCTTGTAACTAATTAGGGACTATGAAAATACTTAATGACAGCTTATAGAGGTAGAAGCAGTAATGCAATAAACTACAAATATTGTGTATTGTGCCTTGTCCACTAACAGATATAGCCGTTTCTTTGTTTGTTTTCATTTTGGACATTTGGACTAGCTTAAATGTTATTTCTGTAGTTCTTCTGATAATATACCATATTTAAGTGATGTTTATTGTGTTACTTAAGCAAATGATTGGTGCAGACAAAAAGATGCTGCTTGTCGATTGCGTATCCGTCAATCATCTCATTTTCGTATTGTAAACCGATACAACGAAACTGAAGAATACAAAAGATGCTCTGCCATGGTCAAGGACGAAAAAAAGTACAACAAGAAATGTCAATTTAAGTATAAAAACAGTAATAAGAATAATGGGGAAAGCTGGTTTAAATCCCAAATGTCCTGCTAAAGTTCCGAGACTTTTCACAAGTCTCAAAACTAGGCGGTTACCAGTTGCACGGACCCATGCTAAAAAGAATAAGCTATAATGGGGAAGAAAAGTTATGTTGACGGATGGAACAAGCATACAATTGTTTAAACCAGACAGACCCGGTTGAGTATACGAACACTCTGTTAAAAACTGTTAATTTTGTTGGCGCTTCCATTATAATATGGGATGGTATTACTTGGAACAGTAGCATAGAGCTTGTTGAGGTGGATCTAAGAATGAATGGTGATTGGTATATTGGTATATTGGGTGATGGATGGAATCAACATCCTTGCAACCAATGTTTTACCTTATGATGGCTTAAATGGGTTTGATGATTTCATAGTAATGCATTATAATGTGCACTTGCCGCAAGAACAGTAACCCAGTATCTTGAGGCTGTAGGTACTGAGACTATGGATTGACAACCAATGCAAATAGTAATGAGGCAAATCCTATAGAACATCTATGAGACATTCTATAGCGACGTACACGAGAACGCAACCCAGCTCCTAACTTGATTGCAGAAGTAAGAATTGCTGCACAGAAAAAAAGGGTTCGAACTCCACAATCAACCATTTAAGAACTTCAAGAACAACTTTTATTTTTAATTATTGCTGTTTCTAGTTAAATGTTATGATTATAGTTCTCTTTCATTAAGTCGTCTGTATATCTGGTTTAATACCGTAATATTCCATAGTCGATACATTTTAATACATAAAACATTTCAATATACGATATTTTTATTTAAAAAATATATTATATTTCAAATAAAAAGAAGTAATATCCATATCAAAAAAAAATATTTTTGAAAATAAAATAGGCAATGTTTTTGTCCTTGTATATTAACACCGTGTACAGTGAGGGTACATATTATAGACCTAGGTACAATTTGTTTACTAATGTTTACATCTTTGTATAATAGAGGAGTACATTAATCTGAATACACAATAATTTCAGATGTGATTTTTTATTATTAGGACGATATAAGAAGTATGAAATTATATAAATGTCACTTTCTATACCTGAAAATGCCATTGACATTTTCTAGTAAAAATAAATACATATTATTATTTGGAACTTTTAGTAATGCTAGATTGTTCGAAAAGTAGTATACGTATTTTAAGGCAACTTATTCTAGCATTGCATCTGTAGCTTATATCAGGTCTTAGCACTTCGGTAAGCTACTTTGGTGCTCGGCTGTAATTCTTCGTATGTTGTAATTATCATAATCTCCCACTTTCAGCAGGATATTAATAATTTAATTTTCATTGAAATATTAAAAAACAGACAAACAATAAAACAGGTTAGTTATGGATATTTTACATAAATGTTTTTTCCTGCTACAACCAGTTGCTTTATTTCCTAGATTTAACATTTATAATGGCTTATAGAGGACTCTGCACGATTAAAGAACGCATTTATACATTTTTTTATATTCTAGTAAAAAATATTTAAAGAGTCCTCATAATCATTTACTTTAGTTACTTACAAGCTGTCAATGGGCTGCGGATGCGGAAATTCTATTAATTACAAAAAAAAAATAAAAAAATCTTAAGTGTAATTGTAAAGAATTTTTTAAAGAATATCTGCAGTTATGCGGAATTAACTAATCATCTAGTCACGAAGAAGTAAAAACTCAACGAGTGGTTGACGGTAAGACTTAAAAGGTTAAGAAAATTTTTTAATTGTCGGAAGGATTTAATTTCTATCTTTATACAGAGTGCGTTGCTGTGTCTTGAAACAAATATTTGATTAGAAAATACTTGATATTAGAAAATATCAAGTAACGAGTTGCAAAATTTTAAAAATCGCCTTGTTGAAAATTAAAAATAATGGTCCACAAACTATAAAAATTCAATTGTTATATCAAACAGTAGTGAATCATTATTTACAAGCTATTATTAATAAGCTACGATTTTTTATATTGTATTTCCCTAATAAGTACTTTTTCGAAATATAGCGATGTTATCGACATGTATCTCTCTTATGGAAATCTTCGTCTCTACTCATTTTCCTTTTTATCCTATCCGTTACCTCCGTTCTTTTTATTTCCGTTTTTTTTAACGCCTTAAGCTACGTCCACATTATGTCGAATGGTGTCGTTCGACTCGGTCGACCGACACTGTCGAACAAGTATGGACATGTCGCCCGGCTTTGTTGAACCATGTCGGGTCGAATCGAACGCAATCCGAATCAAGTCGGTACGGATCAAAGGAAGTCGAGCGACATCAGTAGGTGTGGACGTGTTGAAACGTGTAGGTCAACTTTTTCAGTAAATATTTAGGCTGTTTATTTGTGTTTATATCAAAATTATTCCATTTAGCTGTTTATTTGTGTTTATCAAAATTATTCTATTTAAAATAATTTTATTTTTTAAACATTTTTATTAACACGTATTTATAAATGGAGTTGAACAAACCATTTCATTTATAGAAATGTATAGAGAACGTGATTATTTGTGGGATCAAATTAACTCCCTATAAAAATATCGGAAAAAAAGACATTGGTCTTATGGAAATTGCAGTTTCTTTTGCAATTGAAAAATCTGATGTTGAAAAAAAAATTAAAAATTTGCAAAGCCAGTTTTCCAGAGAAAGAAAGAAGGTAAAGTGTACCAATGGGATGGGGGCAGACGAAAAGTACATTAGCAAATGGTTTGCATACAAAAGTATGATGTTCTTGGCTGATAAGAACAAACCAAGAAACACTCAGGATACAGATTTAATTAACACTCAGGTAATTATGATCCTATTGACTATTAACTGATCCTATTAACTGATCCTATTGACGCTAACAATGGGATAAGACAGGGAGATTCCTTGAGTCCTGTATTGTTCAATCTGATTATGGATGAAATAATAAACAACAAATGGTAGGAAAAAAAAAACAAAAAAAAAATCATCAATGCAGACGACGCCATCAATCTCAATCTTAAAGTAAAGATGATTTACAACGTATGCTGCACCAATTTCATATAAGTGCCAGAAAATTTAACATGATAATTTCCCCAAAAAAAGGCAAAATGCATGGTTATAACAGCAAATTTTTTTAAGATGTTAATTGGAGCTGGAAGGTCAGGTAATAGAACAAGTGATCGAGAAATATCTAGGCATTATCTAGCTACGAAACGTTTAAAACTGAAGTGGAAGATTAAGTAAATAGAGCAATAGGAAGGCCACGAAAACCATGGAGCGACAACTTACTGGAGGAATATTTAAAAACAGACAGAGTTATGTCTACATAATAAGAAGAAGAAAATGTAATATGAGAAGCCCTCAATACATAAAATTACTATAATTGTTTTGATAGAACCTGTTGAAATTCCTACAGAATCATTTGTTTGGCCTTCTTGTTGGTTTCGTTTTCTATTCATATGCTTACTTCTGTATTTACTTTACATTCTATATTAGAAAAAATACAAATGTTCTTTGTCAAATTTTATGTTATGTTATGAAAAATATAAATAGCTAATTTAGTAATAACTGAAATGTTTAATGACCACATATTCATTAAAAATTTTGCAACAAAGGTATTATTTTTTAATAAGTCTGTATGCAAAACTATCGGAATTTTAATTAGTCTTGAGCAAATGAATGTCAAACATATTGCAGAACGCACTCTGTATAAAAGAAGTAAATTAATCGTCACATGCAACAAAAAGTCAGATTCCTATGTATGTAGGAAATTGCATTCCTCTTTTATAACCAATGACAATTTTAATTGAGAATGACTGTTTTTTAGTTGTCAATAAAGAGTTTATTTTGTATTAGTAAAGTTTATTTTAACATGTTTATTTATTGTACTTAATTGTTTTATGGGCAGACTAAAATAGTCTGGTAAAGAAATGCAGAATATCGAAGAGATCTGGCTAGTTGTGTTGCTCTTATTGAGAAGATAAAATTGTAGTTGTGGCAATCAATTAACAATATTTCTTGACAGTATTAGTGACACGTGTGCATGAATCTTTTCTGAAATTTTTTCAAAATTTTATGTATGTTAAGTATCTTGACTCTTCTTTTTTGTGTAATGTTTTCTTACTATACAATCAATAACTCTTTTTGTGAAGAAGAAAAGATAAATAGAGGAAGAATTTTGAAATTTCCAGTGCTTTTGTGAAAAAATTGTGATTTTGTGGTTTAGAGTAAAAAATCGTAATGTTGTAATAATTTGATCGCAATACTGTCAATGGGACTTTTATAGAGAATCAAAAATAAACAATTTGTTTTATAAAACCTTATTGGTGTTTTTTGCGAGAAAAGCCGAAAAATCCGATCATTTTTTGAAAAATTCATAACTATTCACAACCATAATTTAAATTCCATTTAAATTGGGCCCTTCTAAAATTGAAAAGCTACTTCTCTGGATAGTGTTTATCTTTAATGCGTTGTTTAAGCACGCACGAGGTGGTTTTGTATTATTTTTTGATGGCTCAGTATAATATGTGAGGTTATTCGTTTTTAATTTAGAAAAAAATATTGTTAAAATTTAAAATTTATTCTCCAACTTGTATAATCTTCGATTTTCATTCAGTATGGCGAAAAATGTAAAAAACGGCTCGGAACATTGCTGTGAACGCGTGATCTCGCATTTCGAGCGGAGGAGTGGGAGATTTCATCCGCGTTGACAGCAATGTTCGGCCGTTTTTTTACATTTTATAAATTAAAATCGGATAACCTCACTTCCAAAATGAGCCATCCAAAATATCGGTGCAAAATATTCAAACTATGATTTTGAATAAACTATTCGTCGGACAGATGAAAAAAATGATGGATTTTAGCGGTTTTTTCGACTTTTTACTGCGAAAAATTCACCGATAAAATTTTAGAAAAAAGTCCTATTGACATTATTGTGATTAAATTACTAATACATTAGGATTTTTCACTCTAAACGAAAAAAATTGCGATTTTTTTTTAGATTGGTCCATATAGAATTCGGGTAAAAGGTTGTATACTTATTTTGGTTTTTTTATATGTACGAACCACTTCAAAAGATAGTAGAGGTAGTTTGGTGATAAATTGTGAAGGCCAAATGAGGTTTAATTTTTCTCTATAAACTGACCTATACAGTTAAGTGCAAACTGTTCTTCTCTAGTTCCGAGACAATTTCGAAATTTCAATTGAGTTTTATTGATATAATAATATCAGTCAAACTCCATACTGATGTACAGCTGTCTATATAGTTTAGCATATATTCCATTGTACTACGGTTGCAGCCCATCTGCCTTAGTTTTCTGTTATAATCTGGACAGTCTTTAGCGTATCCCTTATTAGATTTCTTTATGTCAAAGACTGCTATACAAAGGTAGTTATGAAACATTAATTTTATAGGATTAGATAGTAAATTAAATTGAACCAATTATAAACATTTTTTCATAGATAATTCGTAATTTATTATTTTATTATTTGATTATCGAACTGAAAAACAGTCATTGACCAATATATACAAACCTTCCTATACTCTCTACTTTTCTTACTTAATAAATATTAGTGAGTTGTAAGAATATTTAATTCGTATATATCTAGTTTTGTACGAGTTTTATTTGTACTATTCGCCATTATACTTTTGATGCGTAGATATTATTTAGATTACTAGACATAAAGTGCAATCTCTATATTTTGCTAAATATTTTACAAACAGTGTTTGTTTAACTTTATTATCATCATAAGAAACTTAGTCTGGGTTGTAATATAATAAACATTACAGAGTACTAGTAAAATATTTGAATATGATACTTTTTATATCTTTAATTGTGTTTTAATCCCTTGGTTATAAAAAGTGAATGAAATGAAATATTGATCATAGTTCTTGCGTTCTTCTGTCTTAATAATTACTTTTATTGGTTAGGAAGAAAGTATGCATCTTATTTTCTAAATATTTTTGTGCAATTTTCGATAAATATTGATATTCGTCCTGTTCCCCAAACTTTGTTAAATACTTCTTACTTACTCCGTGGTTTACAACCCTGCGTGGTTTGTAGCAGACTTGACACCATGCCTCGATTCTTTTCTGTTTGTGACAATCTCCATCAAATTATGTACGCTCATAGCTTTAATGTCTCGTGCTGTATTATCTAGCCACCGAAGTCGAGCTCGTCCACGTGCTCTTCTAGTTAGGACTGCTTCCCTCCAGTCTTCCTATTATTTTGCCTAAAGCTGGCTGTGTCTGGAAAGTTCTTGTATCGCTGACCACAGTCTCACCCTGGATATTCTATCAAATGCCTGTTTAAAATCTATGAACATCTGATGAAGGTCATGATCAAACTCCCAGCATTTTGTCATTATCTGGTTTATAGTAAATATCTGGTTAATAGTAGAGCGGCCCAGTCTGAATCCGCATTGATAATCCTCAAGAACTTTTCTTTTCTTGTTTGGTGACTGGTTTTATTTGGTTCCCGGCCTTGATTCATGAAACTCGTTAAAGAATTGTCTTACATTGTTGTTCTTCCAATTTTTTTCTATATCTCTGATTATTTGTTTCGGGTACTCCTTCTTTTCCTTTTCATTAATGTTCTTGTCTCTTTATACCCATCAGTGTTGTTGTCCGACGTATTTTGGAGTAAATCTCTTCTAGCCAAGTTTCATTTTTTTAACGATTTCAGGTAATCGTCATCTAACTATTTTTCTGCTGTTCTTTATTTATATTCGGAGCACTTTTGATACAATTAATCGGATGAAACTGATAGAAGAGCTAGAGCTCTTGGAATCAAAGAAAAAAATGAGAAAATGCTAACGGTGAGTCTAAAAAGTACCACAGCAAAAATTTTTTTAACGGAACAACTTCTAAGGAGATCAAAGTAAGCATATGCGTGAAACAAGGTGACTCTATCTCTCCGACACTGTTTAACCGTATACTAGAAGCAATAATAAGTGAACAAACTTCGTAAACAAAAACATTATGAGAAATTAACTTTAAGTAATAACATTTGTAGATGATCTAGTCGTCATAGCAAAGACGAAGATTAAATTTATAAGAGCAGTTGAAAAATTAAATCAGGGAGGAAATAAAATAGGGCTAGAAATAAACCACCACAATCCAAAAAAAATGACGACAGGGTAAGACGACACAAGCTACTTGGGAGTTACCATAGGCAAAATCTGAAAATAGAGAACAGAGGAAGGAATTAGAAGTAGAGAAACAGAGATGCACAAAAACATATGCAATGAATAGAAACCTGTTGAAAATTAACACTCTAAGTAAAAAAACAAAACTCAACCTATATAAGACCTTTTATTACATATTAATATTATATATATTATAACGACGATTAACAAGAAAGAGGGAGATAGCCTACTGATATTTGAAAGAAAAATAATTAGAACGATACTGGGCCCCAATGTAACAAGAGAGGGAGAAAGAAAAATGAAAACAAATGCCGAAATTAAAGAAGAATGAAATGAAGAAGAAAATACAGATATAAATTTCTTCGCTTAAAATGGATAGAACATATACAGAGACGCCCGCACTTAAATATGCTTCGAGAAGTATAACTAACTGGACACCGCTATGACCCAGGTGTAAAGAAAGACCTAAAAGTAGATGGCTGGATGTTGTAGAAGATAATATAAGAACAATGAATATTAAAGACTGGAAAGTTCAGTACAAGGACAGGAAGAAATGGAAAAGAGTCACAACAGCAGCAAACACACAGCAAGCTATAAATGACATACAAGAATAATCCGCCTCGTCCAAGAATAGGACTTTGAACGTCATGACGTTAGCTGTTATCCCTAGGGTCTAATAGCTTAATGAAATAATTAATTGATATTCTAGTTTTTTATCTGATACGCTTGGCAAAGCTAATTTTATATTCTCCCAGGCAGAGTATATTCCTCTATCGTTATTTGTTAGTATTATTTGTATATGGCGTTTTGAAATTTATCCTCTGTCTCATTATCCTACAGAACTTCAGTATTCCATACTGTTGTTGGCGGATTATTCCTGTGGATTTTTTGGGACGCTATTTTTGTTCTCATCTTCGTTTTTACCATAAAATTATCCGTATCTTTATTTGTCACTTTAGGATCCTTACATCTAGGCAGTTACTACCCCTCGAGGCATCTACCAGAACATCATCGATCTGTTTTATTGTGGCACCGTCTTTGGAGACCCACGTTTATTTCTGTATTTTCTTGTGCTTGAACATTGTTGATTTTATTAGCAGTTTGTGGAATGTTGCAAACTCTTATGAACCTTGTCTACTGGTTTAATGAAGACTATGGTTATCTATTATTAGTCTAGATGTTGCTTCCTTCTCAATATTTTTGGGGAGATTATTTGTTAGTTCTTCTAGTTTTTCAAATAACTTTTTTTATTTGCTCTTCGTTTTCCTCTGCTAGGGAAAACTTTGTTAAATAGGTCAAATAAATATTAAAGTGATCAGTTAAACTGTAAACTGACGTTAGTCTTCCAATTTTTAGTATCTTCAGCAAAGTTGTTTTTAAGTTTCACTTCTGCTTTTGTAGGATGTTGATCATTACGGCACGCAGAGAACAATTCTAAACCATTCTTGTAGATTGCGCAGCCTGTAACTTTTACGGCGTCCTACGTTTCTTTGTTTCCATGATTTTAGCCCGAATTATAAGTTGCAGTAAGTAGTACGTATTGATTTTAAACTTTGTCAATTTAGATTTTTAAAATCCGACTATATACCTACATCTCAAAAGGTATAAGTTTTTTTGTTGTTCCTTTATTAAAAGGCTCAACCTTCAATTCTGTTAAAGAGAACCGAGAATACATACTACACCATTTTAATACTCAGGGTGAGACTTACTTTACTTTTTCGATTCCGGACTTCCAGCTAATTCTGGTTGAGGTTTTCGGTCCAGTAACTCTTCTATTGTAGGCATACTCTTCTGTTGAAAACACATTGCTCGTGCTGTTATTCTTATTGTGTCAGGGCTTGCACTCTAACTACTTTCAGCCAAATTTCTTAGTATTGCGTTTCTGGTGGTAACTTTTTGTGTTTTGTTATGACAATGGTACTTTTGTTAAAGGTCTGTCCAACATAACTC
This sequence comes from Diabrotica undecimpunctata, assembly GCF_040954645.1. Classification (NCBI taxonomy): domain Eukaryota; kingdom Metazoa; phylum Arthropoda; class Insecta; order Coleoptera; family Chrysomelidae; genus Diabrotica; species Diabrotica undecimpunctata. The sequence goes on along the minus strand of NC_092804.1, from coordinate 73,960,803 downwards.
CAAGATATTTAGGTTTGTCTGTATCCTGTAGAATATGCGAAGAAAAAAATCAATCGTACACAGTTTGGTTTTCGGAATGCAGTGGGTATGAGAGACTCTCTCTTTAGCATACCAGTGCTATTTCAACTATGTAGAGATGTGAACTGCGATATTTATGCATGCTTCATTGATTACCATTAAACGTTCGATTCAGTAAAACACGACAAGCTGATGGAAATATTAACAAATATTGAAATAAACACCTGTGATCTAAGAATCATTAGCAATCTTTACTGGAATCAAACATTGTCTATCCGTATAGAGGTAGGAGAATCCGATGGTATCAAAATCAAACGTGGGGTCCAACAGGGATGTGTACTATCCATACCCGTGCTGTTCAATATATACTCTGAGGAAATCTTTCAAGAAGCAGTAGAGGATGTTGAAGCCGGAATTCGAATTAACGGAGAATGTGTCAATAACATCAGATACGAGGATGACACGGTGGTATTCGCTCACAGTTATGAAGCCCTCTAGGAGTTAATAAATAGAATCACAGAAGTGAGTCAGAGACATGGACTTTCACTCAACATTAAGAAAACAAAATTTATGATGATCCATAAGAAGGAACAGCAAATTGAAAGAATAAGTGTGAATGGTCAACCAATAGAAAGAGTAAAAACATACACCTACCTTGGTATGAACGTCAATGAAAATTGGGACCATTTCTTAGAAATAAAATGTAGGATCGAGAAAGCAAGATCTGCATTTCAAATAATGGCTAAACTATTCAAATGTCATGATTTATCAGTACCCATAAACATCAGGTTACTACGATGTTATATCTTTCCTATACTGTTGTACGGAGTTGTGTCGTGGACTCTCACATACGCTACCTGCAAGAAAATTGAGGCTTTCGAAATGTGGCTTTATCGTCGAATCCCGAAGATATCCTATATCGACCACGTTACTAACCAGGAAGTTTTATTAAGAATGCAAAAAGGAAAAGAATTAACCACAATAAAAATAGCCAAAATCGAATACCTCGGTCACATCATGAGGAACAGCGAAAGTTATGGGTTTCAGCAATTAATTCTACAAGGAAAAGTAAAAGGAAAACGAGGACCATGAAGGCGAAGGATTTCCTGGCTGAAAAATCTACATACGTGGTTTAACACAACAACCACAAATCTTTTCAGAGCAGCATTTTGCAAAATACAGATTGCCACGATGGTCTCCAACATCCGAAACGGATAGGCACCACAAGAAGAAGAAGAAGTATGCTGTAGGACCTGTAGGAATGCTTTGATTCCATATGATTGATAATTCCCCTTCTTATTTCTTTTATTTAGGTGGAAGGCACTTACCTGTATTTTGGGAGCGTAAGGTAGTTTTCTCTGTAATATTTAGGATACTATAGGCAGCTTTGAAAGTTGCTCGATATTATTGAAGTTCTTCGATTGTACCGTAATAGCCAGGTCATTGGATTATAAAGAAAAGTGTGTTGCATGTGTTATTGGCTGGTCATTTGTGTATATATTAAACGCAACTGGGGCTGTGTTATATTATTATTTATTTTACTTAGCAGTTTCTTGTGGTTCACGGTATCGCAGGCTGCTGTTAAATCAACCAGTGCGACACCAGTTATCTGTTTCTTTTCGAAACCCCCCTGTATAAATTCTGTCAGATTTAGTACTTGTCCAGTACAGGATTGTTTAGGCCTAAATCTCTACTGTACGGCAATTAGTTCAGGGCAAGAGATAGTTTGGTTGTTTTAAATATTGTAGTTCATCAGAATGCCGCGCCATCATTTATAATGTTTATTTATTATTCAGTATTGATGTTACGAAGAAATTCTTTTTTATTCACTAATCTCTGAAATATATAATGTTAGCGATCAAGTCCACATCTTCACCATACTTATATATTTATATATACCCGGTATTTAGGCGTTCCACGCCCTTCCGGTAGGGATCTATGGAGGAGTATCACCTAGCCGCAAGCCCTTATCTCTTGCCGTACTGCTCCACCATAGGCCGATCAGATACCAGCATATTCTAGACTAAGCCGCAGATTCATTTTAGAATTTTAAACTACTGCGTTAGCCTTTTTGTTTTCTGTTCACCGAGCCGGGGATTTGAACTGACATCTCTCGCATTGAAGCGAAGGAGAAGCCAGCCGCCCAGCCCGCTTGGCTATCCGATCGACCTTCACCATACTTCAGTTCCTATATAATCATTCCGGTGATTGAAAGTCGTACTTCTAAGGCATTAGATTAGAGGCATTTACCAAGCAAAATATGAGTTCGGTGTATATGTTAACACGCATGGATGAGAAAGTATACCCATATGCATGGATGAGGTTAGAGATTGTTTGTATATATACAGTATATTACAAATAGATTGTATATATTTATAAATCGATGTTAATTGGACGTAAAGTAATTTGTTTGACGTTTTCTGTAGTCTATGTATCCAGCATAGACGGCTTGGTTTATATCCTGGTATCTAGAGATCAGTACATTTAGTGCAAACATAGGCTCCATTATAACTGTTCTTTAGCTTTTTTTAGCGCATTTTTAGCGCTTTAGCCTTTTTTAAACATCCGAAGTCTTGTATATCTTGTTCGGATCCTGCAAAACATGCTATGCGTTTTCATTAAATAATTTTAAGAGTTCACATTCGTTTAGTCATGCTGCACTAACTGATTTTGCTATTCCAATTGTATGGTAAACTTCAGTGAATTTATTTATGGCAATTCCTCATTACGCGTTATTTTAGGATGGTGTGGTTTTTGATCATTTAAGAGTTGTAATATGTGTGGTTCCTACTATGTCATAATATTTAATATTTAATTTCATGTACAGCTATGTAATGTTTGTTGAGTTCTAAGCTTTCAACAGTAAGCATATGTAAGTTACTTTATATTACAAGTTATTAACGAATATGTTAAACAATCCCTTGGATGTAAAAAATATTAATGGTAGGTGTTAAAAAATTTAACTACAAGATGTGTGATTGCTACTATACGCATTTGAGAAATGTTAAGAATCAAAAAATCAGGTTACTAGATGTAGTATTTAAGATTGCATGTAATATTATAGATATTCTTTACAACTCACTACTTATTCCTAAACTACAATATTCTCTTTCATCCTCAGCCCATTCTTTATCAAAAACATAAACTTAGTTACACCGTTAAACAGACGCAAAAACTAGACACTTGAGCATCTTTCTTTCTCTATACCACCAAGATGCATTTTTTTGCACTACGAAATTTAAAGCACCGCCGCACTAAATTTGATTTTCTTTCTTTTTCTATTGGCTTCCAGGCTTCTGATCAAACGGACGTGGTGCGTTAAAAATCCCTGAGAGCACTTGCAAAAGCACAAGCACACATACATAAAAGCAGTATTATTTGGAAACCATATAAAAATTAGTCACATGTGTAATTATTTATTTAAATAGAATCAAATCTGGGTTACTATTTAGTGTACAATTTACTATGAGTTAATATTTAATTCGATTTAAATATGATCATTTGCAATTTTCTTACCTAAACAATACTTTAGATCATTCAAATAGTATTTGGGTATATTTTTTTAACTTTTATTTTACCATTTTCATATATTTCTGAAACAGGATTGTTTGACTCTTTCTGGATTCTGTTGAAAATAGTAGGTACAAGTTTCCTTTTTTTGTTTTTATGGTTTCACATTTCTTCTTCGTTTTACGTAATATATCAGCTTCTTACTAATTGTACTAATTCACAAATTTATAAACATTCTCTAAAAATGGTACGTAACTAGTGGTCTGATAAGTAAATTCAAAAAACTCTTTTATTTTATTAGATAGGTATAGTGTCCTTTTATCTTAATAAATTGATTCCAGTGATTTTTCTACTTTTTTATGCCGTCTGAATAATACCCTCCTGAAAGCTTTGCAAAATAGGCGTTTGTTTCGTCATTATGTCATCGTTCAAATATTTTTTTTTATTTACGAATCATCTCTTCTGATTAGGAAACACATAATAATCGGAGGGGACCAAATCAGGAGAATAAGTCGTATGAGAAAGCAATTCGAAGCCCAACTCGTGAATTTTGACCATTGTTATAACGTTATGTGAAACGTTTTATTGTTTTGGAGAAACAACACCCTTTTCATCTGATAATGGGGTCGTTTCTCACTAAGTTCCTGGTTAGAAAACGCGGCATCTATCAGCAGGGTAAATTGTTCATATTCAAAACTTCGATCAAAATATGACTAGTGCGCTCTTTACTAATTCTTGCAACCTCTGTCAATCCACGCAACTTCACTTTACAACTAGCTAAAATCATGTCATTGACTTTCTTCACATTTTCCGGTGTAATTTTATCAGAGGGCCGTCTAGTAACGTAGTTCATCCAATGTAGATTTATGGTCACTACGAAGTTTAAACACGTCGACGCTATACAGCTGTCAAAATATACTAAGAGCTGCATCGCACTAAAACTTAACATGTATCCCTAAAATGGTTGGACTTTCTAAAACTAATTTTTTTTGAGATCGCATTACCCTAACCGGCTAAGGAGGTTACTTATTAGACCACTGACTTCAAATACAATATTTTAATTTACTTGTCTTTGATTTAAGTGTACCTTATATCTGTGTGAAAAAGTAGCGTTGAGTGTTTACGTTTTTATGTTTTAAGTGTAAAGGACATTATGTACTTTATGAACTGCGTCTTTTTAAATTCAATTATAGAGATCTACTTTCAAGTCGTAATTTTATCTTAACCATAGCAACCGTATAGATTTAATGCTTTAGTTCTGTCGGGCTTAAAATCTTGAGTATTTCATTTCTTGGTTTCTTTTTAATGACTTTATACTCAATTTTTTGATAATATACCTATAAAAAAATGTGTATTTAAAAACTATTCAAATCTGTATAAGTCCACTCTTTTTTCGTAAATTTAAACTAAATGGTGGGATTTCGTTAGAACAAAATTGTTTATTATTTTTGAATTCATTACTGTAATATTATTTGATATGGTTTCTAAAGAAATACACTGTTTTTAAAACTACTATAGGTCATTATTAAAACTGTTACAATTTGAAAACCGGATTACTCAATAATGTACATAATAAGTCGATTACATTGTGATTATACCTTTTTGCTGATAAATTATAAAAGAAATGTAGAACAAATTTTATTTCGAAATCCATGGAAGAAGATTATGACTCGAACTAAAAATCACACATGTTCGAAAGTCTTCCGCGGTCAGTACAATTTTACCTAATACTAAGATTAATATTATTAGAAAAATTAATATTAAACCACCATCAATCACCAAGTTTCCGAGTTGAACCGCGTTGAATTTGAGTACACTTCGCTTTTGACTTTCTATCTGAAGTCTTCACCAGGGCTTCTGGGGTCTCAATCTCCTAAGCGCCCCAGATTACTTTGTACACTCTTCACTGTTCATTGCACTGCTACTGCTTGGGACGGGGGACAGTTTATGCTGTTTATAACTGCTGTATATTATATATATATATATATATATATATATATATATATATATATATATATATATATATATATATATAATGTGGTGTTTGACGTAGTCTCCACATTAGATTTATCTCGATAAATAATCGGTTTTAATATCAGAAAATTTGCATTTCCGCATAAGGGTAGTTAATCTACATGTACAATATATTTACATCCCGCTCTCTCTTCTGGTAAGAAAGTCGCAATCAACTTTGTTCTTTTTACTGGAATGACATCTCATATGAGACATCAGATATACTTATTATTATATTTTTGGATTCTGCGTAACATTTTGTATATATTTTTTAAATTACCATATATCAATTTACATTTTTATCGTTAGCGTGTTGCGATAAATCAATTTATATCTTAAAAAAAATTTACAAACTGGCAGAATTTTTGCATACAGAGAGGGGTTTTTGCACAAAAAACACTGGAATATGGCATACGACTACAAGGCAGCCTACGACTCTGTAAATAGAAGAATAGAAGAGAAATGTTCAGGGCAATGAAAGAGCTAGTAGTAGGTACCAAATCAGTAGGTAAATTTAAGAAAAATAACTCTTGAAAAAGTAGAGTGTAGAGTACTAACCCAGAGAGAACTGTCTGAACAACTAAAACAAATAACTGCGCCAGGGACGCATTGTCTCCTGAATACTGTTCAATTTGGCTCTGGAAAAAGTGATACGTATGTCTCAAATCACAACCACCGGTTCAATATATCATATATCAGTGCAAATCCCTGTCTATGCTGCATTGATCTAATCAATATTGGTAGGCAAACGAAAAACGCGGTGCGAGAGGCCTATGTACCACTAAAAAAATCGGCTACAAAAATGGATTTAATAAAAAGCACCAATAAAACAAAGTACATAAGTACATAGTATGTATATCCTACTAGTTATAGAAAACAACGTCGTCAAAGCAGTTAACGAATTTGTATACTTGGTAGCGCTCGTTAACATTGAAAATAATACTACCGCAGAGATAAACCGCAAAATTTGTACTGCCAACAGATTTTGGGCTCAATCTCCTTCTTAAATTCCCAATTATATCGAGGAAGACAAAAGTAAAACTCGGCAAAACAATAACAAGCCCAGTCCTAACATACACTCAGTTCAGAGTTGCTCTTCCCTCTCGCCTGTTCCGCTTACCTCATATCTTTCGTCTTCCAAGTTTTCTTCCTCCTCCTCTATATTAAGTGCATGAATAAAGTACTTCTGCATTGGCTTGTGGTTGCCTTGAATTCTTTTCTGTTGATGTTAACTTTCTTATAGAATGTTGTGAATTCTTTCTCTTTGTTGAGGTTTTCTATATATTTAAATTCCTAATTTAAGTGATTTCAATTTTTTCTTTTGTGTATCCTCTTTTCTTATCTTCTCTTTGTCTGGTAATTCTCTACAGTTGTTCTAGTTCGTCGCCTAAACATCTTTCTATGTACTTCATTTCTTCATGTGGCATTCCTACATTCATGATTAAATAATATTTGGATTCGAACTCTGGTTATACCAGTATTAAAAATATCATGGACTAATAGAATAATTACAAATGAAGAAGTACTGGAGAGGGTTGGTAAAGAAACAGAACTAGTCACCACTATACAAACCAGAAAACTTAAATATCTAGGCTACGTGATAAGTGAACCAAAATATGAAATTTTAAAACTCATAATACAGGAAAAGATTTAAGGAAGAAGATCTGTTGGCCAAAGGCAGAATTCTGGATTGAAAATATACGTGATTAGTATCAATTCAGATCGATTGATTTGTTTAGAGCAGTAAGTTCAAAAATAAAAATAGCAATTATGATTGCCAACCTCCGTAGGGAGACGGCACTTTAAGAAGGGCTCCGTACCTCAAATTAATTTTTGAGTTAATTGTGCTTTAATGTTGATGGTATGTGTTCTTTATTCTCAAACGAATAAACAAAGATTGCCATGATAATAATTATGCAAACTGTTTATATTTTATTTTTATGAACCGCGTTATTTGGATTGAAAAGTGACTTTGAAAGTTGCTGTTCATTTAAACCAAAACGTTATGCTTCAAATGTCCACACTTTTATTTAAATCATTTACGGAATGTTTCGTATGAAAGAAAACTAGAATTTAGTTGTCATTTTATTTTTGATCTCCTTTTGTTATCGTACACTTTGACTCTTACATAGCCCTGTTTGACAAAATTAATCCACTTCTTTAAAAATACTTGATGTAAGAAAGGCTATACTTCTTTTGGTTGCACAATATAAGTTAAAGGATCAGGAATCTTTATGTCGTATTTGTGCAGTAACATAAGGATTTTCGTTCGACCAATGATGGGTGTTATATTTATAAAAAAATTCTGTTTTTTTTTTTTAATTTGGCTTCATTAGACCAAATATTTATGAACCTTTCAAGTTTTTGAGATGTGGTTATGTCTTTAAAATCTTAGTAAAAACGGTACTTGAGAATTGTCGAAATTGCTAGACAGCAATCATATAGCAGATATGCATTATAGGTCACTGTTTTTAGAAATATTATAAATGAGGTAGTCAAAATACTTATTTTGAGATAAAAAGGATACACATAATTTATCTTTCCTAACAAATTATGCAAACAACAATACAAATAACAGGACTAACATCAATAAAAGTTGGATAGTTTACAAATTTATATTGCAACATTGCACAGCGACTTTTGTTTCTGAGTTTGATAACAGATCAAACACTGCCAATATTAAAGCATAAGTTACTCCAAAAATATTAATATATTGTATAGATAAACCTCGTACTATTCAAAACCAATTATTGATTGTATTTTAAAAATTTTAAAGATAGATATACGACACAAGCAAAATAACAACAAATCAGACTGGCTATAATCAACATTCGTAACATTACCAAAAAAACCCAATACCTCAACCCCCAAAGTGACACTCATTTCGGATTTCGAAACTGACTGGAAATACGATAAGTTCTTTTTAACTTAATTTCGTTAACCCAAAGATGCAAAATCATTCAATGAATCCATCTTTGCTACAGCGTCATTTTAATTTGAAGCGCAAGAACCTATCAGGAAAACCGCTAGATTTTTTTTTAAAGTAAAGAAGCTTAACTTAAAGGTCCATAGAATAAACTAGCTGCGTTTTCTTTAAGCAACGAAAATGCTGTTAAAGCTTTTTTTTGGTCACTTTAAGAATTTACAAGCTGCCAAAGACATCGTATATTGTGTTTTGGGAAAAAAGACAACCAAACAATTGAATTCCGTTTCACTTGCTGATAGTACAGTTTGCCGTAGAATACTTGAAATGGCCAATGATGTTAAGGAAACTGTCATAGAACAAATAAAGCGAAGTATTTTTTTGTCTTGCAAATGGAAAGTACCGATGTAACAAATTTTGCCCAGTTAATTCTTTATTGCCGCTTTTTGCGAAATCAAATAAAAGAAGAATTCTTATTTTGCGAGTTCCTTTCTTGTACGACAACATCAGTCGAAATGTTTAATAAGTTTAATAAAGTGAATGATATTACATATTACAAAACACGGTTTGGATTGGCTGAAGTGTATGGGGTTATGGATGGTGCACATGAAATGACAGGAAACATAATGGTGTTGTAACAATTAATTCAAAATTAATTAAAAACAAGAATTAAAGCAGTCGCACCGGAGTGTTTCTTTATTCTTTATTCACTGTAGCATGCATAGACAGGCTTTTGCAACTAAAGAGATACCAGTTGAATTAAGGCAGTTTCGGATTGAAGCTGTTAAGCAGTAAATTTTATTTTAAGTCAAGAGCTTTTAATTCAAGACTATTTCGGCTTTTGTGTTCCGAAATGGCAGGTATCACATTATTCATGTTTGCTCCTACATACAGAGATTAGGTGGTTTTCAAGAGAAAAAGTACTATCTTGATTATTTGAGCTTCGTCCCGAAGTTCATATATTTCTAGCTAAAAAAAATCATCCACTGAAAGACAAATTTACTGACTAAAATTTGGTTTTGCCAATTAGCATTTCTCAGTGATGTATTTAAAAGACTAAACTATTTAAATTTAGGTAAACAAGGCAAACAACTCGTTTTGTTATTATTGATATTGTTGGATTGTTCATAAAGGCGTGTTCTAAAGACAAGTCTTGAAAATATCTTACTTCGCCATTTTCCAATACTTGAAATCTTCGTTACAGATAATAAAATTTATATTAATTCTAAGGTATTGTTACGTTGTAAGAGTCACTGTGATAAATTAGTCAAGCAATTTAATCATTACTTCACAGAAAATTATTCTGAATTTGAATGGATACGCAAACGCTTTCTTGTTGAGTCGTCGATCCAGGACGGACTGAGTAACACCGAACCAGATATTAATAAGTTATGTGGAAATACTCAGGCACAACCTTCTCACTAATTAGTTTGTTATTCTAACTAAAATTAAAACGAAAAAAATTTACTCTTGTTGAATTTTATTTTATCCATTCTTTAAAATTCCACTATATAAGTTATAGTTAATTAGATTAAATAGTTCTTCTTCTTCTTCTTCTTCTTTATAAGCAATTCTGCTTGTTCATTGGCGGATTAATGCCTCTATGGAAGATTCATATATTTATTCATATAACATATTCTGCTTATGAGTTTATTCTATTCTTTTTTTCTTTTTTGTGTCCATTCATTTATATACTGTACGTTACATTTTCTTCTAATGTCTTCACTTGTCTTTCGATATCTCAGCGTATTTCCTGTAATTCTTCTCAGTACTCTCATCTCTGCGGTTTCTAGTAGCCTTTGCGTTGTGGCTGTGTCGGGTCTTGTTTCTGAGGCATATTGGTCTTACACTGGCTTTATAAATACTTGACTTCATCTCAGTGTTAATTTGTCTGTTTTGCCATATAGTGTTATTAAGGCATCCTGACAGTCTACTTGCTTTTTGTACTTCCATTTTGTTGTTTTGGTAAATGTTTTCGATAGTTCTTATAATATTTAGGGGAACTTCTCTATTATACAGTTCTCTATTATCTTTGAGTCTTACTCTGTCAAACGCTTTCTTTAGGTTAATCAGACATAGAAATGCTGGTCTATTATACTCTAGTGATTTCTCAGTAATTTGCTTTATAACGAATATTGTTTTGTTAATAAGCTTTGTTCTTTTCTTTACATTTTTCCTTCACTTCTGTACAAAACCATGGAGTTCTTCGCCTTGGGAACGATTCATTTTTATTTATATTTCTTTCACCAAGAACTTCCTTGGCCGAGGCTAAGATATTAGAGCTTTCTTTTGCCCAGCTTTCTTCGACTCAATCACTTTCTGTGATATACGTGTTTCTGCTTTTTTCGGTTATTCTCTTTTGGAATAGGTATCCTGTGGAGTCATGCTGTAAGCTTTCGACTTTTATCTTTGTGGTGTATTCTGGTGTTTTGTTATCACATATATGTGTTTTAATTCGGTTTTTGTACAATCGCAATTTATGATCAATTTATGATCGCTTTCTATTTCTGCTGATGTTAGTGCTTTTACATACAAAATTTGAGAGGGGTGTAACTCTATTCGACAAAACATAGTCTATCATAGATCTTTGTCCTCTACTGTTTTTAAAAGTGTATTTGTATTGTTCTTTGTGAGGAAGAAATGTATTATTAATACGTATCTCGTTTATGCTGCAGAGGTCCGTCAGAAGGTCTCTGTTTTCATTTCTGTTATTTTCGTTATATCGCTGTTCTATTTCTGGAACTATCCCATTGCCCACACGGGCGTTAAAATCAATCATAATGATTGTTCTTTGGTGCATAGATTGCTATCACATTCAGAGGTTCCAGGTATCTAGTTTAATTTTTACACTTACTATTCTTTCAGAGGTATATTTACATTCTTGTACTTGGTGCAAAAATTTTTTGTGAACTAACAGAGTGACTCCTTCTTTGGCTCTGGCCTTCTTCTTTAATAAGATAGTCTGATAATCATCTAGCATAATTTGACTCTTTCCTTTTTCTACGTCTTTTATAGTGCACATATGTCTATATTTTTTTCTAGAAGCTTCTTTTGTAATTTCCTTCTCTCTTTACGTTCCAAGTACCGATGCGAAGTATATTTCTCGTTTTCCATAAATTCGTTGTCCTCTTTCTCGCGTTAGTCGTCGTAATGAAATCATTCCTGTTCTAAGGCATAATCCTGTTTCTATGAGCTATATGGTTTTAAAGTCTATCAGTAGGGTGCTAACCTGGCTGTAGACCATGTTAAATAGTTATGGTACGAAAAATAATAAAAAGAATTCTGTGGTACATTACTCAAATAGGTTGAGAACCACTGGTTTAGAGCTCAGGATCCTAATAATCAGTTGTTACATTTTCTCTGTCTTGCTCTATGGCGGTGAAAGTTAGACAATGGACTTTGAAACAGAATAAAGAATACATTCCTTTGATATGTCTATATACAGATGGATACTAAGAATTTGATACAAAAAGTTACCAACATACTTCGGCGCTTGAGTAAACATAAAGAACTACTAAGTACGAGATCAAAGAGAAAAAAATACAATACTTAAAAGTATGGGTGTGTTGAGAGGTATAGGATATGAATTACTCCGAATTATAGTACAGGGCAAAAGGTCAGTAGGATATCGCAAAAACTCATGACTGAAGAATATGAGGGAATAGTTTGACCACTCATTCGCAAAAATTTTTCGTGCAGCAGTTTCCGAAACTTCAATTTCCATTTGGATCTCCAACCTTTTTTATGCTCACCCGATAATTTGAAACAACATTACCTATTCTTTATATTTTTAAGATTTTAAGATATTATAATTGTGTGCAGGCGAATTATTAATGTTCAAAATCTTGTCTATCAACAGTTTTGCCAAAAAATTAATTAATAACTAAAAAAGTTAATATTAATATGCAATTAAATTTTATTTTTGATAATATGTAATATTTGATATTATAGTATCTTAATAGTTATGGTTCAAAAGTTAATTTTTTCTGGCTTTCTTTAATGAATTACTATATATATTTTTTAAACAAACCACGAAATATTGCACAAAAATCGTTTTCAAAATACAAATTAAACGAATTATTTTATTTATCCAAACAAAAATATAATATTTTTAAATAATAATTATAGTTTCTTCCGTATAAATGTTGCTAGATAATACTTATACAAAATGTGTTCATATTTGAGACAAGCCATACCGAGCTATAGATATTTTAAAGGTGTAGATCAAAACAGATGCCGAAATGCAAATTTGTTAATTTTCAATTCCGATTAATTATTTTTAGATATAAAACTAAAATAAAATGTGGTTTTGATTTTAAACACTGTATTATATTATCAACTTAAATACAGGGGATAAAAACAATTTAAGGGCAAAAGAAGCAATCAAATAATTAATACGAGAAATAACAATTTAAAACCATCACCAGCATATTAACCGATTGGAACGGGCTGAGTTCCTCTGCACCGTCCAAGTGGGCCGAATAAATACTTCGGCTGGGTACAAGTAACTAATTATAAAATATAATTACTTCGGATTAGCCTTCGATTTGGTATATTTCCATTAAGCGGTGGTTCTTTTTGTTACGTGGATTTAATTAAAACTACTCTTGCTCAGTAGAAATGTATTTCAATTATCAGTAGTATACCCTTAATTGGTTGATAAACAATATAATAATTACTATTTATTTGCTCGTTGCTTGTTTGTATAATAAATATTAACACTTACAGTTATTATTGTTAACATGTGATCGGATGGTTCACCATGCGGCAGTTAAACTTAAGAGCGATGTGTCTTCTCGGACAGTTGAACGTACAAGAGAGAGAATTGTGTGCAATCTTTCGTATCGTCAAATTTTTGGTCTGTAACAAAGGGTGGTTAGGGGTAGGACGCGAGGGCGCTGTTGCCAGTTTGGATCAAATCCGAACATACTGCCCGGCCGTTGAATGTCTCATTCAATAACGAGGTGGAAGGATAAGAAAGGAATGAGATATAATGGTTCAGTTGGAACGTGAGAAGATACAGAAGACCTATGATATATAAACAAGGAAGTAGGCAGGAATAAGAAGAAAGTAATAAACGACAATTAAATTAAGAATCTTGAGGCAAGGGACATAGCTTTGTGATGGGCCTAATGAAGACTCCTTCACTAGTTCGAATCCGTACAGCTCTGACCGGAAAGTAAGGCCTGTGGTCCGACATGACCAAGTCTAGTATGTTCATGTGAAAGCAGTAGAGTGACTACATGTGATTTAGAGGGAAGTAAAATAGGGTGTTTGTGATATTCTAGAATGTCTGCATTTTTTAAGCGTCCACCGACACATAAAAAACCAGAGTTGTTTATGAATGGGCTAAGTGAGAGCATGTTTTTATTTGAGAGTGATTTCCTATTTTGGATTTCAGAGATTTCTGAACTGAAGTGTTGGTGTTGAACAATTTTACAAATTGAGTTAGTGGACGTGAGAAGTTCATCTACAGATAGTGGACCAGTAAGAGTTTTAGTGGGAAATCTTGAATTGTGAATAAATCTGTGAACATATGCCATTGCGTGCACTAGTCTAGAAAATTTAGAAAATCTAAGAAATATTTTATGCCAAAAATTTTCTTCGGTAGGTTTAGTGGTAAGAAGTGAGATTTTTCTCTCGTCTGGTAAGTTGCATTCATTAATTTTTTCATTAAAATGAGCGAGATTTAGATTGGGGTCTTGCAGAAATGAAGGACCTGACCACCATGAATCTAATTTTAAAATGTTTTGGGCTAGTAATCCTCGAGATGGGTAGTCGGCAGCATTTTCTGCAGATTTTATGTGGCGCCACTGAAAGGCATTTGTCAATTCAGTGATTTGAGCAACTCGATTGGAAACAAAGGTATTCCAGCGGGATGCGTGGGATTGTATCCACGATAGTGCTATTCTTGAATCGCTCCACAAATTGACACTAGAGAATGACAGTTTGTTTTCATATATTGATATGATTCTTTTGGTGAGTTTTGAGAGGAGTAACATGGCACAGAGTTCAAGTCTAGGTAGGGTAGTTGTCCGGATAGGGCTTACCCGAGATTTTCCTGTAACCAGTATGCAGGAAACTGTGTTATCAGAGTATACAGTACGAAAGTAAATGCATGCTGCATAAGCCCTTTCGCTACTGTCAGCAAAACCATGAATTTGTATGTGTGCGACTTTCTTATTAAGAAATAGACAGCGTGGGATTTTTAAGGACTTTAAGTGAGGTATACTGTTTACAAAGGTTGTCCATTCTTTTTCCAAAGAGGGAGGCAAGATATCGTCCCAGTCCATTCGTTCAAGGAAAAGTTTCTTAATAAATAACTTTCCATGTAGAATCACAGGAGTTATCAACCCTAAGGGGTCATACATTTTAGCTAAAGTGGATAAAGCAATTCTTTTTGTAACGCGAGTGTTAGTTGGGGCTTCAGGTACTGAAATTGAGAGTGTGTCTGGAGAAGGGTTCCATGAAAGTCCTAAAACTTTATTAGAGGCATCTTCGATTTGGATGTCATATGAAGTGGGTTGATCATTGTTACAATATTTTTCAGTGAACCTTGTGGAATTGGAAACCCATTTATGAGTTGAAATGCAAGCACTACCTAGAACGGTATTTAATTCGTGATATGTGGTTTCTAGGTCAGCTTCAGTTTCGGCACCACAGAGGATGTCGTCTACGTAAGTTTGTGTAAGTAAGGCTTCACAAGCGAGGGGGTATTTTTGGATGTTAGTGGATGCAAGCTCTTTTATAGCCCGAGTAGATAAGAAACTTGAAGATCTGAGGCCGTACGTTACGCTAGTAAGTTCAATGCATTTAAGTGGTTTAGAGGGATCATCTCTCCACAGTATATTTTGCAGGAAGGTTTGATTTGGGTTGATATTTATTTTACGGTACATTTTTTGAATATCAGCAGTACAAACAAATTGGGGTATTCTAAAACGGCAAATGATGTCAAATAAATCAGGTTGTACCTGTGGACCTGTGAGCATAATGTCATTTAAAGAGTTTCCAGAAGAGGATTTACAAGATCCATCAAAAACAACGCGTAATCGAGTGCTGGTACTGCTCTCTTTTATCACGCAATGATGGGGTAAGAAATATTTGTGTTCGGATAAATTATTGTATAGTGTGAGTGGGATATATCGTGCATGATTAAGTGTAATGTATTCATCGATGAACCTTTTGTATTCAAGAAATAGAGAGTGATTTAATTGAAATTTCTTTTCTAAGCTTTCGAATCGTTTTTTAGCGATATGAAAAGAGTCACCTAGTTTGGTATGCTCTGAGGGGCATTTAAGGGGAAGATTTACTTGGAATCGTCCGGTTTCTAAAATTTTAAAGTTTTTCTTGAAGTCAAGTTCAGCAATTTCTTCAGTCGGGGTGAGAAGTTTTTTAGTGGGTATTTCCTCCATTTCCCAGAATTTGGGAAGAAGCGAGTTAAGGGAAGAAGTGTTTTCGGAGATAACATTGGAAGTTTGAGTAAATAAGGATACTCTTTTATTTTTTAGATGATTATGAGGTACATTACCAGCGACAATCCAACCAAAAAAGGTGTTTTGAAGTACAGGAAGATTTTTTCCTAATCTTACGATGCCATCGGTAATGAGTTCGTAGTATTTGTCAGCACCTATCAAAATGTCAATGCTTGAAGTTGAAAAGAACTCACTGTCGGCTAAGGAAATGTTGTGTGGTATTTCGAGCAATTCTAGGGGTATATGTGTCTGCGGTAGTGGGGTAGTTATTCTATCGAGTACGTAACAAGACATGTTAAGTTTATTGCTTTTATTATTAGTAGAGAAAATTGTAAGATTTGCCATTATGTTAGACATGATTGAGCTCTGGGCAATTCCAGAAATTTGAAGTGGTTGTTGGAGGGTTTTACAGCTAATTTTTTCAAAAAGATTCCTTGATATAAAGCTACTTTGACTAGCATTATCGAGAAGTGCCTTGGCTGTTATCATATGTCCTGATTTTGATTGAATAGATATTTTAATTGTTGCTAATAGAACATGACAAGGTTTAGCGGAGAATGTAAGGTCGCCTGTGGTATCTAGAGATACCGCTGTGACAGACTCGGGGTGGATGTTATTGCCAGAGGAGGATGGCATGTCGTCGAATTCTGTATGATTTTTATTAGAATTTAAATTAGGGTTTGATTTTTCTTGAGTTTGATGATAATTATGTTTTCTGGAGTTGGCATCAGAATGTGTTTGATTTGAATTGGATCTCCAATTATGTTGATTGCCTTGAGGATAGGTAGTTCTTTGGCCTTGAGATGTGCCTGGATTGTGAGATGGATGCGAGAAGTTAGTGTTGTGGGTTTTGCGTACGTGCAAGAGAGTGTGATGTTTTTTAGAACAAATCGAGCAAGTTTTAGAGATGCATTCATTGTAAGAATGTCCTGTGCCCAAGCAGTTTGTGCACATGTGTTGAGAATGTGTGAAATTTAATTTATCGGAGTGTGGCAGAGATGAGAAACGTGGACAACGATATATTTTATGAGACAAGTCATTACAGTATATGCATTTAGAAGTGGAAGAATTATTGTAGGTAACATTGGTGTGAAGAGAAGTAGTGCGAGAGAATTTCGGAGAAGGTTTTTCCGTTTTATAGTCACGTGAGTCACTTAAATCACCTAATAAATTGCACCTATCTTCTAAAATGTCTAGAAACTCGTCTAATGTGGGTAAATCTGATTTAATTCTTTTTTCTCCGTATTGTTTCTTGGAGTTATAGTCAATTTTTCTTAACAAAATATAAACTAAGATGATGTCCCAAGTGTCTACTGGAATGTTTAAGTTTTTTAAAGATTGAATGTGTTTTCTTATTGTAGTTACGAAGTCTCTGAGTGTTTGGGCATTAACCTTAGTGAGAGTGGGGTAGTCCAAAATGGATTTTAAGTGTGCGTTGATTATATTTAAGTTATTAGAGTATCGTTTTTCCAAGAGGTCAAGAGCAATGGTAAAATTTTCGTGGGTTAATTCGAGAGAGTCAATTAAGGCAAGAGCTTCATTTTTTAGAGAAGATTTCAGGTATATAAACCGTTGAATATTTGTCAGAGAGGGGTTATCAATGATTAAGGAGGTAAAGAGTTGATAAAATGATATCCATTCATCGTAGTTGCCTGAGAAGATTTGAAGTGATAATTGGGGTAGTTTTACATGAGTAGGCGTGGTTTGTGTAACAGTGGGAGTTTGAGTGGCAAGACTGGGTAGATTTGACTCTACGAGAGATTTGCACTTTTCGCGTAATAAAGTCAAATATTTAAAATAATGTTTTTCCATAAGATCACGATTTTCAAGAGCATCGGCATCGTCAGTGGCTTGTTCTATGTTATCTTGTATAACATTATAACGTTCAAAATGTTTAATTATTGATTCTTCTCTTAGTTGTAATTCTGTTATAGTTAGTTGAGAATCTAAAAATTGATCACACCAATTATATGCTCGCGTTAAAGCCGACTTTGCCGTTGCTCGTTGTTTCTTCAGTGCCTCCATTATTAAATATAGGTTTTAAATCTAAACAAGTATGATATATGCAATTACTAAAAACACCTTAAATTCACTTGCGAAAACACTACCGCGTTTGATATAGCACAACTTTTATAAGCGCCCTGAAAGAAAAACAATACAATACAAACAAATCAATAGAAATATCAATAAATGAGTATTTAAATGTGTTGCACAATATGTGTAGTATATATATAAAATCGTTAAATATATGGAGGCACTGTGAAATCGGTAAGTATAATATTTATGATGTGTAAAAATATTAAAAGTATTTATTTAGTGAAATTTCAAAGATAAATAATAATAAGTTTTTCGCTTGAGCAAATAAATGTTTTTAATTCTTAAAACTAATTATTACAAAGAATTTCTTAACAGAATTATTATTCAAATTTTTATTTTATGCGAAACAATAGTCTTTCTTAGTATCGAAATTATTCTGTGAGCACGTGGGAAGAAAGAACTTTTTCTGTATCTGCAGTCATGAGCGGTGTACCTGATGCCGTGAATTCTCACACAGCCAATGACGCGACGTAGCAATTTGTAGAATATAATATATTTTAAATATATTTGTGTTGAATTTGTTATTTATATAAATCCTAGTTTATAACATATGGGAGAAGGACCATGGAACGGGCTGGGTTCCTCTGCACCGTCCAAGTGGGCCGAATAAATACTTCGGCTGGGTACAAATAATTATAAGGTAATTACTTCGGATTATCCTTCGACTTGGTATATTTCCATTAAGCGGTGGTTCTTTTTGTTACGTGGATTAATTAAACTACTCTTGCTCAGTAGAGATGTATTTTGATTATCAATAGTATACCCTTAATTGTTTGATGAACAATATACTAATTACTATTTATTTGCTCATTGCTTGTGTAATGAATATTAACACTTACAGTTATTATTGTTAAGACGTGATCGGATGGTTCAGAGCGATGTGTCTTCTCGGACAGTTGAACGTACAAGAGAGAGAATTGTGTGCAATCTTTCGTATCGTCAAATTTTTGGTCTGTAACAAAGGGTGGTTAGGGGTAGGACGCGAGGGCGCTGTTGCCAGTTTGGATCAAATCCGAACACCGATAGTTAAACAAGTTGAACAAGACATGTTGAAACAATTACGAAAGTAATTTGTTGCTACGGTAATGGCAAAGTGTGTATAGAATTTATCCCGCAGTGCTAAATGAAATAGTGAAATGAACTTAGATGAACAGAGGTACAAATGAAGAAGATTATAAACTACATCTTATATATATATATATATATATATATATATATATATATATATATATATATATATATATATATATATAAATATATATATATATATATATATATATATATATATATATATATACATTATATATATACATATATTAGAAGTAATTATTTCGATCAAAAAATAAGTTATAAATACGTTGGAATTATCGGGTAAAGTGGTCTCTAATAAAAATCTTTTTTTTTTTAAGATACTCAATATTTCGCTATTTATTTAATAGCGTCATCAGGAGTAGACTGTAAAACAATTTGAACATTACAAAAAATGGCGTACAAATACAGTTTAAAAACACTCACAGAAATTAAAAGATTTCACAAATAAAAACTGACATTGAAGTATTTGGAATAATATTGAATGTCAAGATTAAATTGTCTTAAGCACGTTCGTTACAGCAATACGATAAAAAATTAAAATTACTTCAAATGTAAAAATAAAAATAACAATAAGAGAAACGTTAGAAGAATGATATTTCTTTGATGAATTATTAATGTTAGTTGTTATTAAGGTGAATGTTGGCTATTTTGAATATTTATAAATTTTGTTCAATATATTATGTGTCCGTTTTATAATTTAAAGTGTTTCTATTTTTGTTAATGTAATACATCTCAAGAAATAATCTACTTTTATAGTTATCAGTCTGTGCCAAAATGTGAGCTTTGTTATAGTCTAGCATATGACCAGTGTTTTTATAGTGCTCAACTACTGCGCAAGTATTTTTTCCCAAGCGGCAATCACTTTTATGTTGTGTGATGCGTTGTTTTAGCCATTGTGATGTTTGGCCAATGTAGCTATTTTGAAATCCTAGACACGGTATTTCATAAACATCATTACTTTTATATAAGGTTGGAACTGGGTCTTTGATTTTTGAAAATAGTTGTTTGCTGTTCATGGTATTATATTTAGCTATACTAATATTAGGAACATTTTTGAATATGGATATGACAGAATGAGCTAGACCATTAATAAAGGGGAGTTTTTTATATTTGATTGATTTGTTGTTAGAATCATGGACGGGACGGTCAAAGAAATTACTGCTGTAAATCAGTTTTTTTAAAAATTGTTTAGGATATCCGTTGTTACGAAAAATTTTGTATATTATGTCCAGATTTTTTTGTAAAAAGTTGTCATTAACAATGGAAATTATCCTGTTTTTCATACCTAGTACGGTATTATATTTTTGACAGGTGGTATGATTTGAATAGTAATTTATATACCTGCCTGATGCTGTCCGCTTTTGGTACCAATCCAATGTCAAAATATTGTCATTTGTTCTTATTACTCTTGTGTCTAAAAATGGTATACTAAATATGGTCACGGACATTATAGAATCAAATTTGAACCTTATAAAAGACTACACGACATTATCAAAAGACAATTTTCTACAAATTCTTAGGTTCATTTTTAACAACACTTACTTTAGTTTCAGTGGTAAATTTTATTCTTAAGTTTTTGGAACACCGATGGGTTCCCCGATTAGTCCAATCCTTGCAACTATTGTAACTGATCATCTCTTAGATAATGTGATTACCCAATTACCTTTTGAATTACTGTTTATATATAAATATATCGATGACATCATGTGTGCAGTTCCATCTTATCACATCAATACCACACTAAACATTTTTAATTCATTTAATAAACATCTTCAGTTTACAAATGAAACTGAGACAGATTTTAGTATACCATTTTTAGACACAAGGGTAATAAGAACAAATGACAATATTTTGACATTGGATTGGTACAAAAGCCGACAGCATCAGGCAGGTATATAAATTACTATTCAAATCATACCACCCGTCAAAAATATAATACCGTACTAGGTATAAAAAAACAGGATAATATTCATTGTTGATGACAACTTTTTACAAAAAAATCTGGACATAATATACAAAATTTTTCGTAACAACGGATATCCTAAACAAATTTTAAAAAAACGGATTTACAGCAGTAATTTCTATGACGATCCCGTCCATGATTCTAACATCAAATCAATCAAATATAAAAAACTCCTCTTTATTAATGGTCTAACTCATTCTGTCATATCCATATTCATAAATGTTCCTAATATTGGTATAACTAAATATAATACCATGAACAGCAAACAACTATTTTCAAAAATCAAAGACCCAGTTCCAACCTTATATAAAAGTAATGTTGTTTATGAAATACCGTGTCTAGGATTTCAAAATAGCGACATTGGCCAAACATCACAATGGCTAAAACAACTAAACTAAACTATAACAAAGTTCACATTTTAGCACAGACTAATAACTACAAAAGTCGATTAGTTCTTGAGATGTATTACATTAACAAAAATAAAAACACTTTAAATTATAAAACGGACACTGGACAGTTAAGTATCATATATTGTAACATATTGAACAAAATTTATAAATATTAAAAATAGCCAACATTCACCTTAGTAGCAACTAACCTTAATAATTCATCAAAGAAATATCATTCTTCTAACGTTTCTTTTATTGTTATTTTTATTTTTACATTTGAAGTAATTTTAATTTTTTATCGTATTGCTGTAACGAACGTGCTTAAGACAATTTAATCTTGACATTCAATATTATTTCAAATACTTCAATGTCAGTTTTTATTTGTGAAATCTTTTAACTTCTGTGAGTGTTTTTAAATGTATTTGTACACCATTTTTTGTAATGTTCAAATTGTTTTACAGTTTACTCCTGATGAAGCTATTAAATAAATATTGAGTATCTTAGAAAAAAGAAAGATTTTTAATAGAGACCACTCTATATATAATATATATATATATATATATATATATATATATATATATATATATATATATATATATATATATATATATATATATATACATATATATATACATATATATATATACATAAATCACACTTAATAAGCAGTATGCAACTTAACCGTGTGAAATCTGCTGACCCCGTACATTTTCTTGGTGCATATCGCAACCTAAAATTAATATCAGTATAATGTTGATATATGGATTACCTTGTAGTTTTAAAGGCAGGTCCTAATTTGATGTATAGGTTAGATTACCAGCACAATTTTGCAATGCTACATTCTCTCACATACACACGATACCACGTACCTTGCATTTAGCCCACTTAATTTATGTTAAACCAAGATATTAAATAAAGCAAAAAACATGATGTGTAATTGATTATGTCGGCACTTGTCGATTGAAGATTCAGTTTTTAAATAAAACCCTGAATGCTACTCTTTTCCAAACCATCACAAATTTAACTGTGTTTTGGTAGCAACATGATTGACTTAGTACTAAACATATACAACAATTTAGAGGTGTAGATTGAATATATTTATTAAAACATAATGAGATCGTTCAGAATTATCAATTTTTATCTATAGTGTGCGTCTAAAGTCTTCATCCTCCCGTAGCTCAGGAAAATAAGTAAAAAAATCTTAAGGACTTTTGTATTATTTTTTTGTATTTTGTGTATCTTTACACATTTTTTAATAGCTTATAGCAAGAAAACCTATATGTTTTCTGCAAATATTTTGTCAGTTGTTTTTTGTTGTTTTCGATTTTTTTACTAATAAAAAGGTATGTATTTGAAACCAAACCTTTAAAATTTTATCTTTTAAAAGGTTACGAAAACTTCAAAATGAGTTATTATAGAAGTTGTAAATATCATTTGTTACTTCGAAAGTATAAAATAATGCAAAAATCGTTCAAAATGTGTAAAAGATTAATAGAAATCAACATATACCTTTGTTATTGTAAAAAAAATTGTATCTTATGTGATGTGATGTGATGTGGAGTGATGCTTAACGAACTCTCGAAATTTATGATCCGTTAATTATTTTGTTTATCCCAGAGCTTTTTTGCAATAATAAAAGTCAGAAAATAAATGGCATATATGGTAATTCTACGCAGAATATGTACGAAAAAATAAAAAAGACATTTTAATTAATAAAAAATACTTCTATAAAATTACTGTCATTTAAAGCTTCTAAACTTTTACAATAATTTTTAAACTGTTACCGTCTTAGATGAAATCTTTTTTCTAATCGAAAAACTGTCATTCTTACACAAATTAAAAAAACGTAATTAGCGCCATTTTAATTATTAGGATTTAAAGTTTTCATATAGAAGTTGTGAAAAAGATTGTACTTTAACAAGATCGTCGAAGTTTTTAAAAATAAAAATCAAAAAGCAACTTTTTTACTACAACTTTCTATATATCCGGTTCTTATCGATGGATTTAAATTTTTTTACATTTTTATGTACTTTTAGACTACATAAAAAATGTGCAATTAGTTAATAAATTAGTTATTAAATTAACAGTCAAATTCGTTTAAACAATAAAATAAAATAACTATTGATACAAAACAAAATTTGATAAAAAAAGATTACCCAAAATCATTTTTTGTAGTATTGTTATTAGGCGAGGTAACGAAGCAATAAACCTACTGTTCGCTGTGAAACGTTTTGCATTCGAAAGTGCCAGGAAACTTTATGAACAAAATTCATGGTGGTAAAATGAAAATTGCATTTTTTACATTTGAAAAATGCATTGTCAAAGTACATAGAAAATGAAAAATTTGCAACCAAGAAAATTTCGATACGAAAGGGTTTAATTTTGTTAGTGAGGGGTTTTTGAGGTCGCTGAATACAATTATGGTAACGATGATGGTCCTTGAGCTACCTGGTGGCTAGGATTTACCTAGTCTCCCGGAGAATATTATTTTTATCTAAATCAGTCGACAGTCATAACTCGTGGGTTCTAGAGGCCGCTGCAGACGAATATTATAACAGCGATGACCTTTGAGCTACCATCGTCGAGCTGGTGTCCAGGGTGAACCTCGTCTTCTGTAGTTTTATATTATTTTGATTCGAAATCAGTTAAAAGTCATTACTTGGGGGTTTTCGAGGTCGATGAAGACAAACGTTATGACAGCGAGGATCCTCGAGCTACATGGAGCCCAGTGCGTACCTCTTCTCTTGGACTTTTATGGTATTTTTATTCGAAATCAGTCAAAAGTCTCGGGGATTTTTAGGATTGCTGAACACGAACATTATGACGGCGATGATCTCCTAGGTATCTGGTGGCCAGGGTAGACCTCGTCTCCTAAAGTTTTTTTTTAATTTTCTGCTTGTTGATGTATCCCTACTTCTTCTATCTGCTCGTGGTCGCCACACTGTTATTTTTTTGGGTCCATTGCCCATCATTTTTTCTGGCTACGTGGTCCATTCAGTTCTACTTCAGCCATGCTACATGCTCTGTAACATCTGTGACGCTTGTCTAATCTTTTGATTAGATTTTTGTTGAACTCTGAGTTAAAAAAATAGTCTAATATATTCACAACCTCCCTTCGAACTAATTATTCCACGAACTCTGTATATTTTTTTATTAATTCCGGTTCAACAATTCGCACTGTCAAGGTACGACCACCCATTGAGAAATAGAATAAACACATGTGCGGATGCTCCTATTTTCTAAACAAGCAATAGGCAGTAGTATCTTTTGGTTGTCACCACAAGAAAACCAAATAACGCCGTCGGTAAAATTTATTTTTATGTATTTGTATGTATGTATAAAATACAGATTTGTAATTGTCGTGAAAAAAATTTTCTTTTTAAATTCTTGAAAAAATGTCAGCCTTACAGTTATGAATAGATTCCATCTACAAGCAATAGTTTAAAACTTATTTTAAATGTTTTAAGTATAAGCCAAAGATGATATTTACAAAAAAAATTCTGTTAATAAAAGTGATCTTTTTCCCTTTTTGGAACTTTAGGCTTGGGACTTTGGGATAATAAAATAAAATAACTTTTAAATTAATTAGGAGATTGATCTGAAATTTTGATTTTGCCTCAGGTTGGATTTTGCCTCATTTTGTTGTATTCGGAGCCACAAATTAATTATACAACTTCTCTAATAATCCATTTTTAAGCTTTTGCAAAAAAATAGAATATTCATGTATGTACCAGTTACACACCATTGTTGTAATGGTATGAAACGCAAGAATTGAGGTTTTCACAGTTAATTGTTAATAATTAAAAAACAACTCCGAAATCTTTGCAGATAACATATAGGTTTTTTAAAACTCCGTAATATGATTGTTTTTATTTATTTCCTTAAGCACCGTCATACTTTATGACCCATAAATCTTGAAATAAAAAATATCTGGGCATCTGAACTATGCCATATGTTCATTTTTCTTTCAGTTATGTAATCACCCAAAATGGCGGATGGGCATCATTTTGTAAGGTGTAATTTTAAATCGGATGTATGGCTAAGTAATTCCTAATTTGGAAGCCCGTTTAAGTTTTATTTAATGACGCCCACACAACTATCGGTTTCTTCCCAAAAAATCTAAAATAGCCATTTCAATTATTGGCATTTAGACAAGGCGAAAAGCTCGGACTCGTTCGGAAAACTATTCTCATAAGATTTTTTTGCATAATCACTTTTATGCGATACTCCAAAAAAAGGTTCAATAGTTCAAAACGAAAGGTTGTTAAAATTGTTTTTTTTTTTAACAAATTGTAACAATCAATTTTTTCGGCCCGGACAAATTTTTTTTGAATTCTTTAGATCATCGCGAATAAAATTTTTCTGTAAACTTAATAGTTTTCAAATTATACAACATTTAAAAACTGAAAAAAAAAACGCGATTTTTAAGGCTCAGAAACACAAGTAAAAAATATAATTTTTTTAATAACCAAGGACATTAAAGTTCTAACTTGTTCTATCATTTCCTGACAAAAAAATTTTGACTCATTTCATTTTAAAATACTGTTTTTAATCGTTAATAAAGCGCTTATAAAAAGAGAGAAACAAGATCTATGACACAAATTCGTGCTGGTTTGAATTCTCATTGTACAAATGAGCGCCCGACCTGTCATACGTGCTTTATTAACAATTAAAAAACAATGTTTTAAAATTAAATAAGCTCAGAATTTTCATCGGTATCTGATACAAAAAGGCTTGAACTTGAATTTAGGCACTTGATGATTTCAAAAATTATATTTTTTACTTGTGTTTTTGAGTCTTGAAAACTGTCATTTTGCGTTTTTTTTTTCATTTTTTAATTATTTAAAATTCGAAAGCGATCAACTTTGGAGAAAACTTACAAGAGACCTTTTTTTTTGTTCATTATGATCCACAAAACCTAAAAAATCTTGGCCAAAAAAATTGATTTTTACAATTTGTTTAAAAAAAGTTGTTTAATAAATTTGAACAACTTTTTGCCAGGGCGACCTTTGAACCTTATTTTGGTTTATCTTATGAAAGTGTATATGCAAAAAAATCTCATGCGAATATTTTTTCGAACGAACCCGAGCTTTTCGCCTTGTCTAATTAGATAAATAATTGCGGTATCTTTTCTGAACAAAAAAAAAATTAAGTTGATAATTTTTTGGTTAACTAAGTAACTAATAATATTTGTTCGGACTCAATGATTCAATCATTAAAAACGGCTGACACGCGTCATTTTGATATTATCCATTGATTTAAGTTTCGTTGTTTAGAAAAGCAGATGGGGCAATTGTTTAACTAATAATAATATTTGAAATGAATGCTTGAGGTTTTAAACTGAAATTGATAATTCTGTAAGTGTCGTGGAAAAGAATTTAGAACTAAAATTTAAAATATCTAGTATTACAAAAATTCGATATGAACCTATTTAAGTTATACAAACAATGGACACAAGTATCTTAGTTTCTTTTCTTGAAATTTATTGACTTAATTTTTATGGTTTCGAAAAAAAAAAGAGGGGGGACTTTAGACGCAATTAGTTTTATCTCGTGTATGCAGGATTTTAACCTTCTTGATTTATAGATGGTTGCTTCCTAGAATATGAAGTACGTATGTGAAGTCGATTTTTTGTTTTCAAATGATTTCCTGTTTGATAGTTGTTGTGTTCTTGTTTTGTTTTATTTTTTCATATTTTTCTATTTACGAGGAATATCACGGGATGTTTACACCGACTATGTACAATATCAGCAGACATAAAATATAACAAAACAAAGTCAAAAAGATTCAGCAAGAAAAATATAAAACTTCTGAAAATTGTTCAGCAGACACAGAAATCTTCTAAACAAGCATAGGAGTGCTCAAAGAACAGTTTCAACATAACTGACTTATTCGCATGTGCGCTTCAAATTCTGGGATGTAAACTTAAAAATATAACCTATAACAAAATTCGAGCCTAAGGCTATGGCTCCACGAGCGACAGATTGTCGCTAGCAGTAGCAGTAAAATTACGGCGGCAGTAAAGCAGTAAAATCATGGCTCCACGAGCGATAGTTTACAGCGCGCATATCGCCGCGTTTTGGTCTTGTAGTGGCTCCATGAGCGTTAATATGACGCAGCTACAATCAGTGGTCCGTTTATATAATGTCCGTGTATATAGCAGATAAAATAAATAAATAAATAAGTAAAATAAATTCACACCGATAATACAATAATATGGTATGGATAATATATCATTTCAACAAAAAGTTGCTTTAATATTGGCATTGTGCCGTCGTCGTAGGGTTAAAAAACAACGGAAATGATGGATTCACGCTGTACTAGTGCCTAGACAGAGGGAAAATTTTTTCTTTTACACAACAAATTAAAAGAATATCCTGACAAGTTTTTTGAATATTACAGGATGTCAGTGTCTTCTTTAATTTTTTATTATGTGAAATAGAAGATGTCATACGAAAACAGGATACATCATTGCGTGATAGCCTAAGCCCAGAAGAAAAATTAGCAATTACCTACCTTAAAGTAAGATTTCAAATTACATATTTTATAATCCTATACGTGTATCTACCTAAAAATAAAAAAAAAACAAAATATTTAACTTTCATTAGAATAAAAAGGGGCCGCCACCACTTCTTATCTCTGCGTATTCTGTAATTAGCTACCGAATTATCAAGTAGGTCGACGGCTCCCATTTGTCGATAATATTCATTTATCATATTGGGTTGATGTAATGAATCTTCCTTTTCCAATATCTAACTTGCTTTTTTATGTTACAATAATTTAAAAAATTCTAATGCGACATAAAATCTGCTTTGTTGCATTCTTTTATTTATGAATCACGCCAAGCTATCGAAAATGAAACATTAGTGAAGGATAATAAAATTTTACTATAAACAATAATATTAAAATTTTATTTATATGACATGATTAGACAACCACTTATATAGAAATGAATCACCAGTTCGAAGAAGGAAATTCAAAAAAATGGATTTTCGGGAAATCAATAAAAACTGTTTATTCTCTCTATTCAACTTTTTCTTGTTTAATAATGGCATCTATTATAAAGTACAGTTTGATACGGTTAATTGGGATTGAAAAAAAAAACCATCCGCTGATTTTTGTTATCTAGAATACCGATAAAGAAAATATTGGATTCCTTTCTTTCTTAGAACTTATAATTTTTTGTTATGATTTGAGACACAAAATTGTATGAAAAAACTTTAAAGTAATTTATAAAAACAAAGAAACAACTTAACAAACACGGAGAAATAAACAAACAAGAACAAAAATATCCGATTAAATGACAATTACCGCTACAAGCGACAAATTACTGCTAGTGGAGCCACAAACGCGCTGCAAAAAAAATAGGTCCGGATCTATTCGAACGCGACACGACCTTGACGACGCGTCTCGGTCTCGAAACGAAGCGACAATCTACAGCGCGTGGAGCCACTCAGTATTACTGCTGTTGTTTTCATTTATCAAGCTACATTTTACTGCTACTGCTAGCGACAATCTGTCGCTCGTGGAGCCATAGCCTTAAACTGACATATTATACATAAATTTGAGGTTCAAAAATTGAGACAAATGTCTTTCGTGTTTATCCACAACATATAAAAAGTAGTATAGTTATTGAAATAAATATTAAACATTAGTAACTTTTTAACTACTTTTTACTTAAAAAAAAAGTTTGTTAAACGCTTAACACAATTTTTTATTTTATTTCTTCTTTTTATTTTATTGTATTGTGCGGCTAGATAACTTGTTATTGTTATTGGTTAAAAATAATATGAAACAAAAATGATCGTATTTACTTTAGTTTTAGATAACAACAATATTTTATGACAAAACTTATTATTTTACACAAATTTAATAACTAAGGTTGTGTGCACTTAACATACGAAATAAATAAATAAATGATACAGTTTACATAATTAATCGTAAAATAAGAAACAATCAATTTTACTATTAGCTAAAATAATCCAGGGATATGAGTTATGAGTGTTTTTTGAGGACACCAATTGTAACAAGTAATCGACAAGTGATTTAGGTATTAAAGGTATATACAAAAAACCTTCTGTTCCTTATAACAGGTTGAGGACTTGTGTTGTTAACAAAAAACGTCAAAAATGTGTACTTTTAGGTTTTTTTTAGCTATAAACAAAAACCACCATTTTTAATTTTAAAAGTAAAAAATTAAAAACCTTATTTTTACTCATCAATGAAATTTAAAATAATGGGTTATATAAGTATTTGAGTTATTTGTTGCTCCGTAAACTCCAATGAGTGTAAAAAAAATCAATTTTATAAAATTAAAGTAACAGTAAATTCGACAATATTTAATCTACAGCTTTGCAATTTCGTGAAAAGGAGTGTATTATAGTACACTATTTGTCAAACAAACTTTAGACCGATTGATGCATCATTTTTGTAAAATGCAGAAACTTATTAATTTACAGCAATTCTGCGGATGTCTGTTGAAAGAGAAAAATTATCTAATTAATTTATTAGAAGTGAAAAACAATATTTTTTTCTATTCTTCTTCTCATGGCGCTGTCTCCTTTCGAAGGTTGGCGATCCAAATGGCAATTGTAGTTTTGGAAACTGCTGCGCGAAAGATTTCTGTGGATGAGTGCTCGAACCATCTCCTCAGGTCTTTCAGCCACGAGTTCTGGCGTCTTCCTACTGATCTTTTGCCCTGTACTTTTCCTTCCAGTATAACTTGAAGTAATTAATATCTTTCGCCTCTCAACACATGACCCAAGTATTGCATTTTCCTTTCTTTGATTATTCTTAGTAATTCTTTTTGTTTACACATGCGACGAAGTACCTCAACATTAGTAACTCTTTGTACCCATAGAATTCTCAACATTCGTCTGTATATATACATCTCAAAGGCATCTATTCTTTTTTCTATTTCAGAGTCCATTGTCCAACTTTCACAGCCATACAGTAAGACAGAAAAAACGTAACGTCTGATCATTCGGATTATAAGCTGTAGAGTAAGGTCTGATCTTGTAAAACATGTTTTCATGCTCATGAATGTTTTCCTTGCTTGTTCGATTCTTGATAGGATTTCTTTTTTTGGATTACACTGACTATTGATATTTGCTCCCAAATGTTTTATGGAATTTACCTGTTCTATTATTTGACCGTTGGCATACACCTGTACGTTTATTGGTGTCTTTTGAAAATACTAAAGTTTTAGTTTTGGAAACGTTTAGATGTAAACAGAACATTTCGCTGTGGTGAACTACCCCATTTATTATATTTTGTAGTTCTTGTGCGTTGCTTGCTATTAAGACGGTATCATCAGCATATCTGATGTTGTCTATGCTGATTCCGTTAATCTTAATTCCGCCTTGGACCTCGTCTAATGCTTCTCTGAATATAGACTCCGAATACAAATTAAACAGTAGCGGTGATAAGACGCAACCCTGTCTTACTCCTCGTCGGATTTGTGTCTTCG
Organism: Diabrotica undecimpunctata; assembly: GCF_040954645.1. Classification (NCBI taxonomy): domain Eukaryota; kingdom Metazoa; phylum Arthropoda; class Insecta; order Coleoptera; family Chrysomelidae; genus Diabrotica; species Diabrotica undecimpunctata. Next base: position 73,929,857 of record NC_092804.1, on the reverse strand, counting down.
GATGTTGTGTACTCTATTTCAATTGTTGCCGTTTGGTGCCAGTATAGTTCTGAGATAATTCGCAAGTCTTGTTCGTCAACTCCAGTTGTTCTCAGAATTTCGATCATCTTTTGATGGTTAACGATAGTCAATAAAACATGCATATACATCTACACTCATGTCTCTGCATCGTTGCGTTAACACATTTAAAGCCAAAAGAGCCTCTCGTGTTCACAATCCGTTTCGAAATCCGAATTAAGTGTCACTCATCTGGAACTCACACTTCTTGTAAATTCGTGTATGGATAATTCTGAGAAAAGTTTTAAGGACATGAGACAGCAAGCTTAATATTCGATAATCATCGGATTGTGAGGAATTCGATTTTTTTGGTAATGCTACGAATGTTGATTTTAGCCAGTCTGTTCGTATTTTACCTGTGTCATATATCTTATTGAATAGTGCTGTTATTAAATCTAGGCTTTTACTTTCGTTATCTGGAATTAGTTTTAGTATTTCAACATTGATATTGTCTGGACCGGTGGCTTTTCCATCTTTCTGAGATTTTACTGCGTGAATCACTTTTTCTTTGGTTATTTCTGGGTCTTTTTCATTTATTCGATTATCTGTGGATGGTGGAGAACGAGGTCTATCGTCATCAAAAAGAGTTTGTATGTATTCTTTCCATCTCTCTAGTTTGTCTTCTGTACCCATAATTATTTCGTTATCATTTTTTAATATTGTTCCTTGTCTCTTTTTGTGTCTACCTGTCATTTCTTTTACTTTTTTATGAATATTAAAGGTGTCGTATTTTTCCTGAAGTTGTTCGATTTCCAGGCATTTTGTTGACATCCAGTTTTCTTTCGCCTCCCTGCACTTTTTTCTAATGATTTTGTTGATTCGCTTGTATTCTATTGGGCTTGTTTTATGTTTTCGTCTTACGTCCATGAGGTCCATGATCTCTTGCGTTATCCATTCTTGTTTTTTGTTGTGTTTTATGAGCCCGATGTCTTCTTCTTGTATCTCTGTTATTTTTGTTTTTAGAGCAGTCCATGTTACTTCAATGTCTGTCTGTAATTTCTATTATAAAATTTTATTGGAAAAAAGTTGTTTTTTGACCTTTTACAAACATTTAAAAATAGAAACATGATTTGTTCTGATATGAAAAGCTAACATTTTTACACGAACTTGTGTTGAAAAAGTTGAAAGTGACCTTTTTTTTTTAGTTGATATCTCCTTTGTTTATATAAATTAAGAATTTTAACAAGCGCGATTTTTGTGAAATTTTTGTTTTTCTATAAGGAAAGTTCTGGCAAATCTTTAACAGTGAAGCTAAAATGAAAAACGTTGGAGGTCAGTGGAGGGGAACCTTCAAAACCGTGCTCACAAAAATTGATATCTCATTAATTTAAAATTTTTTTAAGCCCATTTGGATGATTCTTTTTTAATTTGTTGTACCTTTTTACGTATAGTCCAAATATGCAATTTGTTTAGTTATAAAGTTACAAATAAACAAATTAATTTGTTCAATTTTTTGAAACATCAATATTTGTGTGTGATTCTTGTTTATGCATGCATAAGTAGTTTATATATTCAATATTTATAATAATTCTTCTTCTTCTTCTAATGGCGCTACAACCCTTTGTGAGTCTTGGCCTGCTTAACAATGTTCTTCCATTCTGCCCTGTCGGATACTTTCCTTCGCCACTGCCTGATGTTCATGGCTTTAAGATCCCTCTCTACGTCGTCTATCCATCTTTTTATTATTATTATTTCATTATTATTATTTCATTTATAATAATTATTTAAACAATATTTAGATTAAAATTTAAATATTTTAAAAACTTTATTAAATTTTCACGAAAGTTTGTCAAATATATCAATTCAAATTAATCAAAAAATGTTTTGGGAAATTTAGATATTTAAAGTATAATTTAAATAACTGTTGATAAAATATAATATTATTTATTAAAATATTTTATTAAATAATGATTATTTAAACTATTTAATCATGTATTAACAAGAATCATAAAAATTTTGATATTTTCCAAAAAAAATTAATGTTTAAACAGATGAATTTGTTTATTTATAAGTTTATAAATAAACAAATTGCATATTTGGACTGACATAAGTAAACATTTTTTATAAAATAAATTTGAGGAACAGATTTTAATTTTTGTGAGGACGGATTTGAAAGTTCACTCTTCACTGTCCCCTAACAGTTTTCATTTTAGCTATACTTTTAAAGCTTCGGCAGGACTTTCCTTATGAAGCTATTGTTTAAATTTTTTTTTTGTCAAAAAAGTAAGCGTTTTGTGTTTCAAATAGCGTTTGTTAGAATTCTTAGTTATTATACACAAAAAAGATTTGAATTTTTGAAAAAAAAATGACTGACGTGTGTTCCATATTATCCCAGAAAAACTTTTTTAAATTCGTGTAAAAATGCTCTTCATATCAGAAGAAATCATGTTTCTATATATACCAGCAACAAAGTTATTGTAAATGTTTATAAGGTGAAAAAAACCTTGTTTTGAAATAACATTTTATAATAGAAAAAAATATTTTATTCACTTTTAATGAACTAATTAGATAAAACAATTCTTGCCCTTTCAATAGACACCCGCAGATTCGCTGTAAGTTTATTAGTTTCTGCATAATGTTATAAACAATTAGCTCTAGATCTGCTACTAAGAGGTTTATGGTTTAAACCTAGACGTAAATATTAATATTAATTAATAAATTAATTATTAATTAATGTGTAAGATTTAACTATATAGACAAGAGCTGACATCATCTAACCTAATGAATATTGGTTAAGTGATAAAGAATGGCTCTTGAAGATATTTCCAATTATTTTTAAATACATCATCTAAATGTGAGTGCCACAATCTCCTTTTCAAGAAGAAAAATATACACCCCAGTAAGTATAACATTATCTTCCTCTTATAGTGCCTATCCGTTGCGGATGTTGGCGATTATCATGGCAATCTGTATTTTGCGAACTGCTACTCTGAAAAGATTTGTGGTTGTTGTGTTAAACCACGTACGTAGATTTTTCAGCCAGGAAATCCTTCGCCTTCCTGGTTCCCGATTTCCTTCTACTTTTTCTTGTAGAAAGAATTGCAGCAACCGATATCTTTCGCTGTTTCTCATGATGTGACCGAGGTATTCGATTTTGACTGTTTTATTGTGGTTAACAACTCTTTTCCTTTTTGCATGCCTAATAAAACGTCCTGGTTAGTGACGTGGTCGGTGTAGGATATCTTCAGGATTCGACTATTAAGCCACATTTCGAAAACCTCAATTTTCTTACAGGTAGCGTCTGTGAGAGTCCACAACTCAACTCCGTACAGGAAAGATATAACATCGTAGTAACATGATTTTTATGGGTACTGATAAATGATGGCATTTGAATAGCTTAGCCATTTTTTGAAATGCAGATCTTGCTTTCTCTACCCTACATTTGATATCTAAGGAATGGTCCCAATTTTCATTGACGTTCGTACCAAGGTAGGTGTATGTTTTTACTCTTTCTATTGTTTGATCATTCACACTGATTATTTCAATTTGCTGTTCCTTCTTAGAAATCACCATACATTGTTTTCTTAATATTCAGAATACCACCGTGTCATCCGCATATCTGATATTATTGATACATTCTCCGTTAATTCGAATTCCGGCTTCAACATCATCTACTGCTTCTTGAAAGATTTTCTCAGAGTAAGGAGCATTACATTATAACATTATGCAACAATATTATTAAATGACTCAGTTATCTTCTTACAGTGTTATATCCGCTTAGCAGACGTTAGCCTTTATATTGGCGATTATCACATTAATGACGTATTTTTTTTCTTTTTGTTATTCTTACGTTAGGACTACGTCCTGTGTTTTTTCAATTACGAGACTCTCGTGGGACCACTCTACTCTCATTCCAAGAGAACCTGGCGAGGTTGAACGAGTTGGGTCCGTACATACCTCTCTTGGCCTTGTGTCAAGCGTGGTGTGGGTGCCCCGGCACGTACCCGTCAGGAGATTCAAGAGTGGTAGAGGAGAGATCCTAGGCGGCGACCTGTCTACGTGCGAGGTGGAAATTTCTCTGCCTGCTTCGCCTATCCGCCCGTGGGTGGGATAACTGGTAGGTGCGGTAATCGCAACACAGGTACTACGGGGAAGGTGAAGCCCCACGAAACGTTTCTGGTATACGTGGCGTGGCACCTTCATTTTGGTGTCGGGCTCGTAGGGGCAGTGGATTCGTTAACGGTCGTATAGCCGAAAGGCCAGGTAGACCAGGGTCCTGTCAGTTCTTTAACGAAGGGCACAAACGCTTTGCAATGTTCTGCAGCAGAAGTTGAGACGACGAAGATCAACTTTCGTATCTCGTAGGCGGTTTTCCAGGCTCTCGAGGTGTGTTTGGGCGTTTTCCTTTGGCAATTTGGGCTAACTGATCGTCTGGCATTCTGTTGACATGGTCTCTGCATTCTCTTTTTCTGTTTCTTGCCCATGGTACTACGTCTTGGATGTCACATATCTCTTTTATTTCTTTAATAATTTTACAGTTATGTAGAGTAGTATATCTAGTATTATTATAGTGGTTCTTTGCATTATCTTCATTGTTTTTTTTTTAACTCTGGTCCTAGTTCGTACTATTGTGTCCTTATTTCGTCTTTAAGATTTCTATCACTCGTTATATTTACGGCTAGGTATTGGAATTAACTATCAAAAGACGAAAACTTGAGTACTTAGGACATGTGATGAGAGGGAAAAAATACGCATTATTACAACTTATTATGCAAGGTAAAATCCGAGGAAAGCGAAATGTGGGAAGACGAAGAATATCCTGGCTTAAGAACTTAAGGGAATGGTTTGAATGCAGTAGTGCAAAACTTTTTAGAGCGGCAGTCAATAGAGTCCGCATAGCCATGATGATTTCCAACCTTCGATAGAAGATGGAACTTAAAGAAGAAGAAGATTGGAATGGCAGGATGCCTTAATAACACTATATAGCGAAATAACACTGAGATGAAATCAAGAATTTTAAAGCCAGTGTAAGACCAATAATGACATATGTCTCAGAAACAAGATCCGATACAGCCACAATGCAAATGCTACTGAAAAAGGCAGATATGGGAGTATTGAGAAGAATTACAGGATATACGCTGAGAGATATAGCTGAGTGTATAAATAAATGGACACAAAATAGAAAAAAGAATGGAATAACCACATAAGCAGAATGGAAGGAGAACTGTGTCGTCAAAATAACAAGAGATAAGTCACCAATCGGCAGAAGAAGTATCGGACCACCGCGCAAAAGATGATTATCCATACATACCTTTCATAGAGGTATTAATTCGCCAATGAACAAGCAGAATTGCCTATAAAGAAGTAGAAGAAGGTATTGGAATGTAATCATTACTTGTTCTACGTACTGATTGTAGATTGCGAGTTTACAACTTTTATGTTCTATTTGCTTGTTGATTTTGTTTGCTGTTACTCGAACTGATACAGAATTCTTTGTAAGCTTTATAAAATTCAGGATTCTTTGTAAGTTTGTTTATCCGCATAACATACTATTTTGATCTCCGTGTTCCCCATTCTGTATTAAGTTCCAGATTGTTTTATTTCGTCCATTATGATATTGTCGTTGATTGTTATTTTATCCATCTTATGGATCTTAGAGTGTTATCCTTACTTACTTTAGTTATCATTATATTATATTACTTAACTTGTTTGCCACTCTTTTTCAACTACTTTTATTATTTTAGAACGAATGTTTCTCTTTTGCAGTAGAGTTATTATATTAGTCTAACTCTATCGAAGGTCTTAGTTAAGTCAATAAAACACATGAAAGCTACCTTGTTAAACTCTATGGCTATTTCTACTATTTGGAAGATTATAAATATTGCATTTATTTTAAAACCTTATTATTCTCCACAGATTCCTGTTGGCATTACTTCGTCTGCTAGAATTTTCGTGAATAGTTTTATTGTTTTTGTTTATGCCGTTTCAATATCTTTCATTAACATATTTCGTGTTGCTGATCTGGTTGTCAAATCTTTCATGTAGTATTACGCCAACACCTGATACTGCTCGCTCATTTTTATCCTTGTTACTGTATATTAGTATCTAGTTTTTATATTACATTTACCTTGATTTTTGGTCTCTGAGTGAGTACAGATGTAAAGTTTATGTCTTTTAATTTCCATGAAGATCTCGTGCTCTTTATGGTTGAATTATCATACATTCGAACATCCAATTCTTAGTACTCTAAGTTTCCGTATTCATTTAGTCCTTTTTCTCGCCGGGTCATCGTTGTTATTATTATCATTAGCGTTATTACCATTTGGTCTAAAAATATATGGTTGTTTATCACTGTTTTCGGATTTTTCTTTTGATCTCTCTCACTCCTTTCGGCTATTTTTTATTAAATCACTATATTAAGAATGCATCATTACGTGCGATACGTTAAGCCATTTGTTCTTGTGGTCTTCTTGATGCTGATCTTTAGTTCTTAGTTTTTTTACTATATATTGTTATTAATAATAGTACCGTATCTTTTTCTCCCAAATTGATTGTCTTTTAGGGCCAATTGAAAGATTTCTTCATAACACAGGTTCAATGTAATATATATATATATATATATATATATATATATATATATCTATATATATATATATATATATATATATATCATATAGATAGATATAGATATCATGATATATATATATATATATATATATATATATATATATATATATATATCATATAGATAGATATAGATATCATGATATATATATATATATATATATATATATATATATATATATATATATATATATATATATATATATATATATATATATATATATAGATATATCGCAAACCTTTTTACTGCAGTATAAGGACACATAAGGTGTAGTTATAGGACACTAAAAATAAATGAATAATTTTGTAGGGAAAATCGACAGCAAAAACCTAATGTTACTGTTTACTTTTTGAAAGGTTGTATATAAAATTTTAAAATCTAAACGGCCATTTTTCTAAAAATATAATATTTTCCAAAGTTTGTTAATTTATGAGATCCTCTGGTTCTTTATCATTTCAGTTTGGAGTTTTTGGGCGTAAAAAATAAAATACCCTTTTTGACATAAATATATTACAGGCCCTTTACCTTATCGTCGAATTTATTACGAGCACAGGGCATATGTAAAATAATACATCCCATTTAAAAAATAAAGCATAGAATAAAAATATGAAGAATCAATAAGGTTCTGAAATTTTTTTCTTGTGGCATGCCCGAGCTAAATATTATATCTATATAGGATTAAGCCACAATTAATTGTAATGAATGTTAACAATGATTAATTACATTTTTAACTATTATTTGTGTGAAAAGGAAATAACCTGCAAGGTTGTTTAAGCGGATTTTTTTTTATTAATGGTTCACTTACTTGGCCACGGTAGGCAACAGCCATGCTTTTAGCTGAAAAATCTGAGAGTGGAGTTTGTGCTCTCGGGACGTCAAATTCTATTATTTTGTTTTTTTTTTTGCATTAATGTTTATGTATTTGGTATTTGTAACCAAAGCATAATACATTCTGCTGACGGGTTCGCTACACATTTTTCTTCATTAAATAGGATGTGAGCTGCTTCATTGATTTTTCTGTTTTCAATGTCTGTTTCTTTCATGATTATTCACGCATCTTTCCATTGAGGTCATTGTCTCAAACATTTTTTGCGTATCTGTGATTTGTCGAAGTCTCTGTTTTTGATGAATGTTTCATGCTCAGTTCATGCTATTTTTAGTGGTCTTTCTCATAATACTTAGTGGTCTTGCGGTTTCTCCTACATAGAAATTGTTTGCATTCACAGAGTATTTTATAGATGCAGTTCTTTGATCTCTCTTGTGTGTTATTGGTTTGGTTTTTATGCAAAGTAGATCTGACTGTGGTGGTTGTTGTGAATGTTTTTATGTTGTACTTATTTCCTATTCTTTTTAATTTTTTGATATGCCGTTTACATATGGTATTGTTAGTGGGTCCTTCTTTTGAGTGTTTCTGGATTGTGGTGTTTTGTTGTTTGCTTTCTTCTATTTTGTGGAATTCCTTGTTTATAAATGACAATAGGGAATATTTTTAGTTAAAACATTTGTTAGCAGATATTTTTCTTCCTGAAATGCATTTTCATTAAAGCAGGTGTTTTGGGCTCTATGAAATAATGATTTTATAATTCCTTTTTTTGTGTTTACGTTGAGGCTTGACTGGTAATTTAAATATCTGTTCGTGTAGATTGGTTTTCTGTGAATTTTGGTCACATATCCTGTATCTTCTTGTGTGATTAACACTTCCTGAAAAGGAAGCAAATTGTTGTTTTATTTTTCCATGCAGAAATTGATTGATTGTTCTTTATTGTTAATATCCAACAGGAATTTATTCAATGCTTCTGGTCCATGGGGCCAAATGCGGTACATACTATCATCTATATATCTCCACCATGCTGTGAGTAGTTTTTCTTGTTTGTGTATAATGTTTTGTTCGAAATCCCATTCTGTTCGAATATTCGCTTACAGAAATCATTATCTAGCTGCATATAAGTATTGTCTGTTCAAAGAGTAGCTCCATGATAACAAACTAATACCTGCAGTTTGATTTTTGTGTTGTTGTCAAAGTATAATTTCTCTTGAATTTAACTTTTATTAGTTTTTAAGTTTTTTTTCAATAGAACATTGGTGAAAAGACTGGTAATATCGAAACTGACTAGCAATTGTTGGAATTGTAATCTATTTTTGCTAGTTTTTGCAAGAATTGTTGTGAGTTTTTAATATATGGTGTTGTGTTCGAAAGGCTGTATTATGTCTAGCTTACAGTCTGCTGCAAGGAGAACCCATGCTGCTTCAAATTAGTCTGAGGGGTACATTTTTTTGTGAATTTTTGGAACTTCTTGTAGCTGTGGTATCCTGCTTTAGTGTGGTGGTAGTGTTCTTCTTTGGTAGTTTGTGTAGTGTTCATTAAATTTGTGTAGTGTTTTATATATTTTATTTCTCAGATTCTTTCACTTAAAAGCATGGCTGTTGCCTACAAGATCTTGGTTAAGTAAGTCAACCATACATTTTTAACAAACAAAACCCGCTCAACAACCTTGCAGGTTATACTCTTTTCACGCAATTCTTAAATAATCTTTTTAGAAAACGATTTCCGGAGTGGAAATCGAAACGTCAAATATTAGTTAAAAATGTAATTTCCATTACAATCAATTGTGGCTTAATCCCATATATCTTCTTCTTCTTCTTCTTCTTATTTTTATATAGACATGACTCTGTCTGTTTTTCAATGTGCCTCCAGTAAGTTGTCTTTCCATCGTTTTCGTGTTCTTCCTACTGATCGTCTTCCTATTGGAGAACCGTCTCTTGCCGTTTTTACTACTCTATTTGTTGTTATTTGACTTATATGATCGTTCCATTCTACTCTTCTATTTCTTACCCAGTTCTTGATGTTCTCCACCTTGCATCTACGTCGTATATCTGTACTTCTAGCTCTGTCCCATAGTGTCTTGCCACTAATTTTCCTAAGTGTTTTAATCTCTGCTTTTTCTAACATCCTTTTGGTCCTCCCTCTGTAAGGTCGTGTTTCTGCCGCGTATGTCATTATTGGTCTGATGACTGTTTTGTAAATTCTGCCTTTCATTTCTTCAATCAATCAATTAATCAGTTTATAACGTTCTACGCCTCTTCTGATTTCCAGTTTTCAGTTATCTTCGTCGTTCCAAAGGTTTTCTTCAATGAACCCTTTCCTTTAAGTCTTTAACGATTCCTTCTCTCCAACTTAATCTCAGTCTACCTTGCTTTTTTCTTCCATGCGGTGTCCAGTTTAATATTTTCTTTGGTATTTAGTGTTCATCCATTCTTTGGACGTGTCCATGCCATCTTAGTTGATTTATTCTGATGTCCTCTGTTGTATTGTGCTTAACATCCATAATTTCTCGTATTGTTTCGTTTCTAACTCTGTCTAATCTTGATTTTCCAGCCGCTCTTCTCCAGAAGTCCATTTCTGTTGCTTCTAATGCTTTTATTGCCCATACCTCACTTCCATATGTAACAATATTTTTTATAATGCTGTTATAGATTTTGTGTAACTTTCATTTCTTTCTCGGTTTGCTCTATTCACTTGATCTTCCCTTTAGTTTCGAGCTTTCCGTAGCTAGATAATGGGATGTCTAGATATTTAAACTCCATCACTTGTTCTATTATTTGACCTTTCAGCTCCAATTTACATCTTACTAAATTTGCTGTTGTAAGCATGCATTTTGTTCTTTTTGGTGAAATTAACATATTCAATTTTCTGGCGCTTATATTAAATTGGTGCAGCATACGTTGTAAATCGTCTTCATTTTGAGAGAGTAGTATTGCGTCGTCTGCATAGCAGATTATTTTAAGTTGTTTTCCTCCCATTTGGTATCCTTTTTTAGTTCTTACTTTTTTTATTATTAATCCCATATATAAACATAATATTTAAATGAAGAATCAAATTTAGGAGCTGAATTTTTGGAAGCTACATTTTAGAATTTTGTTAGAAATAACTATATGATCAAATTAGCAAAAAACAAATTTTATATTCAAGAATAATTTAAATAAGTTGAGTTCAATTTTTATTGAGTTTTTATAAATTTCGGATCATTTCTGTTTATATATCTTTAACTTTAAAGAGTTATAAACAAACATTCAGTCTAATAATATAATCTATTGGCTTTGAAGTTGCGAAGAAAAATTTTTCGGGGCATTATTAGATCTTGTAGGAGACTTCTCAATAATGTGATCATGGTTTTCTCCATAATTATTTGAGTTGACTACTAATATCTATGGACATTTGCACTGTCGAGTTTAGATCTTAATAAGTGTAAACCATGTCTGGAGTGGAAGATCAAAACCTGGTGGAATCTTGAGGCCATGTATTCGTTATATTGAATGCTTCTTTTAAAATAGTATTTGCCATTTTTGTTGGACGTTTTCTAGAATTGATTCGGGTAATATTGTCATCCTCACTATCTGGATGGGCCGGTAGATTTATGTTGTCAGTGATCTTTGTGTACTTGCATGTAAGGGGATCAATCCATATTCTATCTAATGTCACGTCGGCTACGTCACTGTTTTATTTTCAAACCGAATATTATTGCTTGTTGCTCACAACTTGGTTCCCATTGAGAAACTGTTGGTTTGACTGGTCTAACCTGAAACAGTTCTGGACTGATGGTTATAGATAAATACCTGTAGAAGTTTATAGGTTGCGTATAAAAGACCAATAAATCATGGTTTTCCGCAGACTTGCTAGCTGCTGATGGCTATTAGTTTTGAGCGTTTATGTTTTTGTGATATGTTTCCAGTCTGTGAAAAAATGAACCAGCCATATTTTTGTAGACTTGAAACATTATATTGAAAATTCAGGTAATATTGTCTAATCTACTTCTGATATGTCTTTGTTGGAAAGGGGACCATAATATTTGGTTTCTGACTACTATTTTTTGTTTTATTTGTGTATTTTGATCTAATTATTGAATGTCAAAATAGAGGTAACTCTTAGTAAGTTGTTTTATTATAGCTAGGGAATAACAGGGAAGTATGCATTTACGTACACCCACACATGACAATAATCCCTGATCAGAATGAGACTTGCATACCCGTAGTTAGTTCAAGTAGATTAAGGACGAATCACCCGAGCCAGAATCCTCTCCAGACACTTTAGCCTATGCGCTATGTAAGGCTACTATCATAATAATGCTTGTCATTATAGTGGCAGTTTAATCCCTTGGTCTTCTTCTTCTTGTCGCCTTTATCTGTTTTGTGTGTCTGAGCATCGAGATTCCTTAAGTCTGCTAGAGTCTTTCGTCTGAGCAGACTCCAGAGTCTCAACACTCGAAAGGGAAAATGGCCCTCTATCACAGTTTGTTAATGTTTTGTTATTATTTCTTTCATCTTTAGCAAGATGTGGTTAGGATGGTCCATGGGTTCGGCGAATTTTGTTCTTGCTTTGTCGTCCATCTGGTCCAGTACTCTGATCTGTTGTGTATCTCTGACAAGGAATTTTTCCGCTACGTATCCAGGATCTGCTTTCTGTTCGTATTGAAGGTCTGTCCCCATGCGAGAGATACGTATCTCAAGATGGGCAGTATAATGCTGTTGATGTCTTGTTTTTGTTCTCAATATTAATTTTCTTCTTCTCCCAATTAGGCTTCTGATATTGGCTTGTGCCATTTTTGCTTGCTGTACTGTTCTTGTAACATGGAATGTAGAATCTTTTTTAACTGAATATTAGTCCTTAGACTATATTTTATTTTTAATTTTCAGTTCGATTATCAGGTCATAATGGGTGGCTTTATCAGGTCATAATGGGTGGCTTTGATTGATATTGCCAGGGCTGTAGCAATGATAGAAAGTTATCATCACTCTAGTGATCTTTGAGTGATAGTGTTGTAAATTAATAAATTAAAATCGTCCATCCAACGTAATGACACATGTCACAGAACAATAAAAGAATATGTGGATGAACACGAAAGTTACAAATTTTAAAATATTTTATTAACTTTTGCGCTAAGCTTTCTGAATTTATTAAAGGTCCTAATTTATTAAGAATTTACATTGCCAAGATTTTTGAAATTTTTCGAGTCTCTGATAGCGCAATACTTGAAGAAATCGGACAGGAATTGATTGTGCAATAATAATTTCTTAGTTGTTGATTCATATTATGTGTACACAAATTTAATAACATAAATAAAATACTCTTTTTTCAAAATTTTGCACATAAAACTATAATGTTCTTTAAAGTCCTAATTTAATGGGACTAAAAATTTTGTGCTGTAAACGTCATGGATTTAAATATGCTTCATCAATTTATATATCAACTTGGCGTATTTCTGCACAAGAAAGTGTTTTATGGGAGTTATACAAGTACAGTCCGGTCCAGAAAGCAGTATGAGGTCACTTCGAGATGTATGCGAATTGATTTCATTCATGATTTTATACCATTTTACAAAATATTTGTTAAACCAGATAATAAAACATTATGTTTTAATATAATTTGTATACTTCTATATTTATTTAAGTACATTTAATTTAAAAAAAATAATTTGTTGGGTGCTTGTTTTTTAATTTATTTCTAATATTCCCTTTATAATCCCTATGTAATTTCAAGATCTGTAGTTTATTGCCATTTTTATTTTAATTTTCAGTAAGTTGCAACTTTATAAATAATATTATTTATATACAATGAGAGAAATAATCTTGTTTTGTTACTTTATTTATTATTGAACAATTTATTACATACTAACATTATATTGCACATTTTAAAGTGTAAATCCTAAACTATACCTATGCTGAAATGTTAATGCCAGTAATTTTGAAAGCATTTCTAAATATGCTTAAAAAATTTCAGCGGAGAACGGCAAAATAGTGGAGTTTATAGAGTTATCGTAACTTAATTTTTTTTATTTAAGTTATTGCGAAAAAATATTTCAGGAAATAAGTTTACAAGACTCTAGGTTGATTTTTACAATAGTTATCAAAATTTATTAAAAAGTAAGAATTCTTAGAGAACGTAAAAAAGGCAACAGCATTTAGAATTCAGCATCATTCAACTGTTTTCAATTTTGTTTTAAATGCTTTACTTTTTTCCGGTAAACGAGCATCATAGCAAACTGTAAGAACAGTAGCACGAAGGACTGAGGAATTCTGAAAATTTTATAATTTTGAGTCGAATAAACTTCTATAAACAGCTTTTCGAAGTTGAAATTACACCATTGGTCTTGTTATTTGTTTCATTTAGCCAAAGCATTTATAATGCAGTGAAATATTGGTAAGTTTAATGAAATTTCTCCTCATATATGATTTCACATCATCATCATCAGTTAGCTCTACAGCCCTTCGTGAGCCCTGGCCTGCCTCAAAACATTCTTCCATCCATGTCGAGTGTCTGTCTTCTCCATCCCCTTACTCCAATCTCCATTAAATCGTCCTCCACATCGTCTAGATACCTGAGTTTAGGTTGCTTCCTTTTTCTTCTTCCGACCTTCCCATTTAGCATGGTCATTTTAGAAGGATCACTTTCATCCATCCGCATTACGTGATTCAACGATCTTAGGTGGTTTATTTTGATGATTTTTACGATATCTCCATCACCAAAAAGTCTATAGAGTTCGAAATTATATCGCCTTCTCCACAGGCCCTGTTAGTTACCTCAGCCATATATGGTCCTCAATATTTTTCTTTCAAAAATTCGTAGTAACTCTTCATCTCGGGTCGCCATTGCCAATGTTTCCGATCCGTATGTGAGCACTGGGCGATTACTTTATAAAATTTGCAGTTTGTTGCTTTTACTTGAGGGCCTAGCCCCAAATTTCATCGGTTAGCCACTCATATCTTTTTTATTATTTCTTTGGATTTGTTGTTTTTGCAGTCAACCGGTGACCTCACCATTCCACCAACCTTTCATTATTTTTTTCATTAAAAAAGTTCTTTGATGTGACAGAACTAAGATACGAAAAATAGAATCAGCTTTGCTCTCACGTTTTAACGTCAGTTTGCTCGTTTCAAATTTTAAACAACTAAGTTTTCGTAAAAAATTAAAAGTTTTTCCGATAAAATAAGGCTTCTTGTAAAAATGTCCCTGAACAATAGCTGTTATATCTTAGTTGTCTTACTAGAACAAGGGGACAGAAATAAAATGGAATACAAAGAAATAAACAAAACTATTAGAAAAAATATCAAGGAGGGTAAACGGAGAGTACAGGAAGAAAAGATAGAGAAAACAATTGAAAAAAATAGAAACATGAAGGGCTTAAAGCAGAACCTGAGAAACATACAAATTAACAGCATAAAGAACAAAGAAGGAGTGGAGACCAACAATATAAAAGAAATTTTACAGATAATGCACAAATATTATACAAATCTCTATAAAACAGAACAAAAACCAACCCAAGAAATCCGTAATCAGTTACAACTGAAAACAAAGAACATTAACTCTGACCTACAACCAGAAATCAGTAAAAATGAAATAAAAAAGGCACTCAAAGAAATGAAGAATAACAAATCTCCTGGGAAAGATGGAATAACTGTGGAAATGCTAAAGAATGGGGGGTAAACTACAGTGGAAGTAAAAATAAAATTAAAGACAGTCAAGATTTCCTTTCACGCAAAAATAGTCTATGTATCTGTTGACACGTATTTCGCTTTAATAAAGCTCATCAGAACAGTTATTCATAGGCTTTCTCAACGTGAAAATTAATCTTTTCCTGTCTTTGTGAAGCAACGATAAAATGGCTTCGAAACGGACGCAATAGAGACATCTGATATTAAATCCGTAAAATAGTTTCGAAACACAATTCAGATAACTGCCTTAATCTGAACCTTCTATAAATGCAAGGTATAACAGACGCTGATAAAGATGTTAATAGAGACATGGGGAATCTAAAATTTGCATTCCACGACATGTCTCCTCAGCTAAGCAGAAATCGTTAGCGAATTGGTTTCTTGTATTCATACAGAGTAGATCCGAATAAAAATAAAATTAAAGACAGTCAAGATTTCCTTTCTACTCTGTATGAGTACAAGAAACCAATTCGCTAACGATTTCTGCTTAGCTGAGGAGACATGTCGTGGAATGCAAATTTTAGATTCCCCATGTCTCTATTAACATCTTTATCAGCGTCTGTTATACCTTGCATTTATAGAAGGTTCAGATTAAGGCAGTTATCTGAATTGTGTTTCGAAACTATTTTACGGATTTAATATCAGATGTCGCTATTGCGTCCGTTTCGAAGCCATTTTATCGTTGCTTCACAAAGACAGGAAAAGATTAATTTTCACGTTGAGAAAGCCTATGAATAACTGTTCTGATGAGCTTTATTAAAGCGAAATACGTATCAACAGATACATAGACTATTTTTGCGTGAAAGGAAATCTTGACTGTCTTTAATTTTATTTTTATTCGGATCTACTCTGTATGAATACAAGAAACCAATTCGCTAACGATTTCTGCTTAGCTGAGGAGACATGTCGTGGAATGCAAATTTTAGATTCCCCATGTCTCTATTAACATCTTTATCAGCGTCTGTTATACCTTGCATTTATAGAAGGTTCAGATTAAGGCAGTTATCTGAATTGTGTTTCGAAACTATTTTACGGATTTAATATCAGATGTCGCTATTGCGTCCGTTTCGAAGCCATTTTATCGTTGCTTCACAAAGACAGGAAAAGATTAATTTTCACGTTGAGAAAGCCTATGAATAACTGTTCTGATGAGCTTTATTAAAGCGAAATACGTATCAACAGATACATAGACTATTTTTGCGTGAAAGGAAATCTTGACTGTCTTTAATTTTATTTTTATTCGGATCTACTCTGTATGAATACAAGAAACCAATTCGCTAACGATTTCTGCTTAGCTGAGGAGACATGTCGTGGAATGCAAATTTTAGATTCCCCATGTCTCTATTAACATCTTTATCAGCGTCTGTTATACCTTGCATTTATAGAAGGTTCAGATTAAGGCAGTTATCTGAATTGTGTTTCGAAACTATTTTACGGATTTAATATCAGATGTCGCTATTGCGTCCGTTTCAAAGCCATTTTATCGTTGCTTCACAAAGACAGGAAAAGATTAATTTTCACGTTGAGAAAGCCTATGAATAACTGTTCTGATGAGCTTTATTAAAGCGAAATACGTATCAACAGATACATAGACTATTTTTGCGTGAAAGGAAATCTTGACTGTCTTTAATTTTATTTTTATTCGGATCTACTCTGTATGAGTACAAGAAACCAATTCGCTAACGATTTCTGCTTAGCTGAGGAGACATGTCGTGGAATGCAAATTTTAGATTCCCCATGTCTCTATTAACATCTTTATCAGCGTCTGTTATACCTTGCATTTATAGAAGGTTCAGATTAAGGCAGTTATCTGAATTGTGTTTCGAAACTATTTTACGGATTTAATATCAGATGTCGCTATTGCGTCCGTTTCGAAGCCATTTTATCGTTGCTTCACAAAGACAGGAAAAGATTAATTTTCACGTTGAGAAAGCCTATGAATAACTGTTCTGATGAGCTTTATTAAAGCGAAATACGTATCAACAGATACATAGACTATTTTTGCGTGAAAGGAAATCTTGACTGTCTTTAATTTTATTTTTATTCGGATCTACTCTGTATGAGTACAAGAAACCAATTCGCTAACGATTTCTGCTTAGCTGAGGAGACATGTCGTGGAATGCAAATTTTAGATTCCCCATGTCTCTATTAACATCTTTATCAGCGTCTGTTATACCTTGCATTTATAGAAGGTTCAGATTAAGGCAGTTATCTGAATTGTGTTTCGAAACTATTTTACAGTGGAAGTCTTTTATGTACTAATGAATAAAATATTGAACACAAAACAAATACCCACCACATGGAACGAGGCAATAACACTATTACTATTTAAGAAAGGGGATAGAAAAAAAAACTGTTAACTAAACTACTAACAAACAGATTAACAACCAAGCTAGATAATTGCCAGTCAAGAGAGCAAGCCGGTTTTAGAAAAGGATTCAGTACAAGCGACCATCTGCTTACGATAAAAATATTAAATGAAAAGGCCAACGAATATCAAATCCCAATGTATATGGCATTTGTAGACTTTGAAAAAGCATTCGATAAGGTGGAACATTGGGCAGTAAAGAAGTCTTTACAAAAGGGGAGAATAGACTATAGGTATACGGACTTAATTTCCAATATATATGATCAAGCAACTACATCCATCAAAATAGTTGAACAAACGGAGCCCATTAAGATACGGCGAGGAGTCAGACAGGGTGATACTATATCACCCAAACTATTCAATCAAGCTTTGGAAGACGTTATGAGGAAATTACAATGGGAAAAAACGGGGTATTAACATAAATGGCCAATACTTAAATCACTTGAGATATGCAGATGACATTGTATTAATAACAGATAAAAGGGAAGAATTACAAAATATGATGGATAAATTAAATGGTGAATCAACAAAAATAGGTCTACAAATAAATTATAATAAAACAAAAATTATGACCAACCAACCAGAAGAATTAATAATTACCATTGCACAAACAACTACAGAACAAGTAAAAGAATATATATATATATATATATATATATATATATATATATATATATATATATATATATATATATATATATTTGACAACTAGTTAAATTAAATAAAGAAAATCAGACCGCAGAAATAAAGAGAAGGATACGGTTGGCTTGGGTATCCTTCGGAAAACTTTCCTATATACTAAAAAATAGAAAATACCCCCAATATTTAAAAACAAGAGTCTTCAACCAATGTATACTTCCTGTTCTCACCTACGGTTCTGAAACTTGGACGTTTACAAAGGAAAACATGGAAAAAATAGCAAAGACCCAAAGAGTCATGGAAAGGCAAATGCTGAACATCAGGCTATCAGACAAGAAAAGAAATACTTGGATCCGCAATAGAGAGACGTGGAAGAAGGAACAGGAGGCCTATGTCCAAAATTTGACAGCAAGGGCTGTATAGATAGATAGATAGAATCTTAGTTGTTATAGTCTTGTACCAATACTATACTATTCATCATCATCATCTTTGGCTCGACAATCCTCTGTGGATCCTGGCCTCTTCTAAGATAAGATTAGTCACCATTCTGTTCGATTTCTGCTTATGATCTCTAGTATCTCTAAGTCGGTCTTAACTCCATCTAACCACCTAATTCGCAGTCGGTCTCTGCTTCTTCTTTCTATAGGTGTTCCTGTTGTTAGCTTTTTAGCAATCATGTTGTCAGGCATTCTTATTATGTGTCCAGCGTATCTAATCGCTGTTTTTTAATGAACGTTACGACATCTGGTTCATTAAAGAGTTCGTATAATTCGAAATTAAATCTTCGATCCTTGATCGTTTTGTAAGGTTTATTCGTCTTTTAATTTCTTCGCTTGTTTTATTGGTAGTAGTCACTAGCGAGCCAAGATATGTGAAACTGTCAACACGTTCAAAGATATGACTTCCAAAAATGTTGTTTCCCGTTCCTCATTTGCTATAGGATCCTTAGTAACTAACATGTACGTGGTTTTGTCTTCGTTGATGACTAGACCGACCTCTTTCGCCGCCGTTTCCAATTCTAGGAAATATTGCATAACATCTCGCTTGCTACGCCCTATTATGTCAATGTCATTAGCGTATGCTAAGACTTGTAATAATATACTATTATCAGCTATATATCTGGTTATAGTCATAATGTTTAACATATCGCACATGCTAAAGAAAAGTGACACTATCCAAAATAATCAATTTTACAGAATCAGCGTTTAAAGTTTTTGACATACTTTGTTGCGAAATATGATCCTTTAGAAATAAAGTTAGTGACTGAAATATATTTTTTTAAAAAACCTTATTTATTACCTTATACACTTAATTATGTAGTTTTTCTGTTTCCAAGTCTGATACTAGTAAAAAAATTAATAAAATCATTTAATATAGTATAAGCAGTGAAATATTTTTATAGTTACATAATTTTTTATTGAAAATAACAAGTTACAACATTCTTAAAAATATAAAAAAACTTAATTTATACCGTTGGCTACACAGTTGAAAAATTATCGGAATGAAATTAACATAAAAAGTCAGAAACAAATTAGAAAAAATTATAAAATATTATTATAATACGATACACTATAATATTCAGGTATTATATTTTGGTCTATCATGCTTTGTATGTGTTTTTTCTTTAATTCGCTCAAAGAAAGTCGTGTGGGATATAATTGCTTTAATGGGAACTGCTGATTCATTGGTCGATTTTTCCGTGTTTTACACCTGTTAGAACCATCTATATCAATTTCTTTATAGTCTTCGTAGTACGAATTTTTGTAAGTTACTTTAATATTATCTTCATCTCTTTCAATTCTTATTACTTTAATATCAGTCAGTTTTACAGTTTCACCTTCTTTGTTTCGTTGTAAGTTAACTAGATTTGCAAGTTCCTTGATATCGTAAAAATCTTTATAACATAATTCATTTACAGTATAAGGATTGCCTTTTTTCTTTGCTTTTCGTATTGCGGTAATGTATTGCGAAGGCACATAAATAGGACCGGACCTTAACGTTTTCTTTACTTCTCTTTCGATTGTAGAGTGGGCAGCGTCACCTTCATTTTGTGTATGCCCTTTTATTAGAAACTTATGTGTAATTGAAGTCAAGTTTTTTAAAGTTAGCAAGCAATAAACGTACAAAGAAATCATAAATTGGTTCTTTTGTTGACCACTGCAGTTATCTGAGTAGAAAATTATATTGAGGTTAGTAGATACAGTCATTTCTGACATCTTTCTAATATATTTAAGAACACAACTTGCTATTTCATTTGCTCCACGTTGGCCCTCTACCTCATTCCAGAAAAAACACTCAGTCTGGTCTCTTCCTATTGCTGATATAGTGAAATTAAAACAATTCATTTTACTTTTGTAGTAAAAGACTGAGACATCACCTCTTGGACAGGGCAAAACAGCTTGTAGGTCGTAACATGCTACTATTACATTGTCGCATACCAATAGTTTATCGTTATTCTTTTCTTCTCGACTTTTCTCTTTTTCAGAAATATGAATATTATATTTTTCTTGAAGAGCTTCCTTATTACCTGCTTGAGCGATGTTGTATGCTGCACAAAGATCACATTGATCTTTTTTTGGGACAAAGAAGCTAATGTTAAAGTCAGTTTTAAAAATTTTTCTATAAATTTGAATATCCACAAATGAAAGACTTTTTCTAATACAATCTTCTTTATAACCTCTATAGATGTCTGAAACTGTTTTACCTCCATCAATGAATTCCCTGGTGGTTTGCTGCCTTAAATAGTGACTTTCTATTCGTGGAATTCCATTTATGTGATTTCGTACAGCAGATAATAAGCTATCATTTAATTTTGCATGTTTTCCATGTTTTCCTCTCTGTTCTGTATCAATTATTCCTTTGTTGTCTATCTTTGATATTACAGTACGTATTGGACGATCAGATATTCCAAGAGTATTCTTAAAAAAAATTTTACATACTCGCACTGTCTTAGATGTATCTACTTTCAAATGAAAAGATTGTTTAAGTTTCCTGTTACTGTTAACCATTTTGTACTGATATTTTGGGATAACAGGTACCATACTCCTTGCAATAAATTCTCTCTGACGTGTCAGCGATCCCATAGCCCAATAGCTATCAAATATCTGTTTTCGAATTTCTTCTGAAATGTGGTCAGCACATTTTAAACGGCATTGAGTTGTACATGGAGATCCCATTTTTCTTGCAGGTATAACCCTACGGTTACGAGAAGCTGACAGGTATTCCTTTCCTGAATTTCTCAATGTTTTAGCAACTGCCTTCCTACTTTGTCCAGGTCTTCTAACTATTTTTGGCACAACGCAATCGTCTGCTTGTTTGGAGGACAGATTTTCAATGCCTGTAGCAAAATTTGACGGGGTAACTGCTGGTAGCGCTAATTGATTGTCGGGTTGTACCAAACCTAAAATATCATTATAATTTTCAAGAGCATTGTGTCGCATGTTAATGCTTTCGACAGAAATGTTGTTTTCCGTAGCAACATAAACGGGATGTTCTTCTGATTCGCTTTTATGAGTGCCTGATATTGAACTAGTTGACAAACCTGAGTTGGAAGATGAGCTTGTGCAAGACGAAGTGGTGCTAGAAGAAGTATCAGAGCTTGAAGAGGAGTCGGAGCTAGAAGACGCCCTGCGTAGTTTTTTTGTATTGGATGGTGCCAGCAAATTTTTGTAACGGCGTTTCTTTGTGTTGGACGAATAATATGGCAAATATTCTTTATCGTCGTCTGACACTGGAGAAAAATCGGAAACATTGTCCACAGTATTATTATTGTGTTCACTTAGATCTGTATTATTCAATAATATGGGAGTATTTGAATTGGGGTCTTCCACATTAGATGCTGTTGACAGTAAAACCTCCTCGTTAATAATTTGCTTTTCCGTTGGCATTGGATCATGTGCAATATCACAATTCTCGTATATTTGTGTTGAGTTAGGTGGATCGACAGATTTATTAGCTAGCTCTACCAATATTCGTCCACGAAACGGCATTCTGAAGTCTAAAAGAAAATATTGAGCATCAGAAGCATAAAGGTGAACTTATAGTCAAAATAACTATTTTTACAGTTTTTCTCAGATTTTATTTACAAAGAACCGATTTTAAAAATGATTATATTAGTATCTATATGATTAGTATGTTATTATCTTTATTACCAAATGAAAATTCATATTAATAGATTGAATAAACCAAATAAAAAAAACGACGACACAACTATGGTGTTTAAAAATTTTAATAATTAACAGTCTCAAGTTTGCAGTAAATTACGACATAAAAGCCAAATGTAATCATATATTTAAATAATCGTATAAACAACAATGTCACTAAACAAAACATGACGCTATGGTAGCACTTGCTGCAGCTATTAATATTATAAATTAACAGCTACAATGTCACTAAAGACAAAGTGGCGTTATTGCTAACCACAAAGTCAATTATATTTACAAGATGTATACGGAACAGTGGCACTAAACAATAAATGTCGCTTTTGGAAGCGGCTAATTTAGCTATTAATACTACAAACCAAAAGCCATAGTGACATTAAAAATAAAGTGACGTTATTCCTAATTGCAAAGTCAATACTAACCTTAAAACTGATACAGGTAAAGTGTCCTTAAACTGAAGAAGACGTTATTTCACAATTTGAATGTTAAGTTGTAGTAATCACGTTCGTCACCACTGACATAATGACGGTTTTCAATATTGTAGAAGATCATCTTTCAGAAAATGACAAAACGGATTTCTGCCATCTAGTCGGCAATAGTTGTACTAGAAAAATGATATTTTTATTGTATTGTGTATTTCTAAATTTTGTAGTAGATGCCGCCATCTGTACAAAATACGTAAATTTCGTATAGTGTCACTTTTCTTTAGCATGTGCGATATGTATACTATTGTTTATATCAATATTTTTGTATTATCTTTTTCGTGCTTTTAAAAATTCTTTCAAATTAATTTTAAACAATATTGGAAATATGGCGTCCATGCTAAATCTCCTAAATAGCGAGTTCGATCTTTTAAATGCCAAATGACACATTCTTCTACCTGAAATTTCTTCGTTTTAAAAATGATTCCTGTTAGAATCTGCTTATTCTTGTCGCCAAGCATAAAAGAGCCAATTTGGTTTTTGATACATCATTTTTGGAGCTGCCCTATGAGACTCAAACCTAGTTTTACTTTTCGTTATAAGAATATTAAGTTCGTGTTTTAATAACTAAATATTGTTTATCTATCTCAGACAGCCTTCACGTATTAAATTTCAGTCAGAATTTCTTATCTATCTAATTGCTGATATTGTATGGTGTATATTTTTGAAACTAACAAATCACTGTTTAGAACATCTCGCAACTATCAATATTAAATCATAATCTATCATCACTTGTCAAGTTGCCCGTCGTACACAGAACATTGATCAATGCTTAATATAGTTATTTGTAAGTGGATTACTTTCTTGTCTTGACGTAAATCCTAGTGTAAAATCTGTCAGAAAACTACAAAGTGTTGAAAATGTTAAGGAACATCGATTTTTTGTAAATATGTTTAAAAATAATATCATAAACTCTGTAAATAGGGGGTTTTTACTTTTTTAATTTCATATTCTTTATTTTTTGCTTTGACAGTATTCTGAGGACTATTATTGAATACTAAGTATGAATACGTAAGTCATAAAGTGGACTTCTATTGATTTAACACTTTATATTTTTTATTATCAATGATTTTCGATACAATCAAATTATAATTCTTCATTATTTATATGTAATTAGTAATGTTTAAAATCTATTTTAGCACTCTAAAAATAATCAAAAGCTGCGAACGGAAATAACTGCCAAGATAGTTAAAAACAAAGATAAACCAGATGTCCTTACTTATATGACACACTGGAGAATGGCCAAAGGATGATATTACACAAAAACGACCTCTTATTAGTTCTGCCAATTACCGCGTAATTGTCATAATGCCTTTTAGAAGTAAATTGTTTTTCACATATAAAGAAGCCCTCATATGAAAGAAAATGCCTTCAACGAAAGTCAAAGATTTTAAAAAGAATAAATATTCTCGACGCGAAAATAAAAAAAAATATTAGTTCGCCAAAAAGCAATGGTAACAATATTTTGATAATCCGTTAAACGAAGAATTTTACAAAAAAAAGTAGAACTAACGGAGACAAAAACAACGCTTAATTAGAAATGATTTACCAATGGGTATTGGTAATGATATATATATATATATATATATATATATATATATATATATATATATATATATATATATATATATATATATATATATATATATATATATATATATATATATATATATACCATGATAAATGATATACCAAGTGAAAGTAGGTTTGCGTCAGTGTTTAGTCCTAATTTCTTGTCATCAATATTGTATCAGAAAACAGAAATTTTAAAGTGATAGTCCTCGGTGTTCATGACTACTGATAATGTGGTGTAATAACGTAATTCGTCGTCAGCATATATGTCAAACGTCGTGAAGTCGAGTTATGTAGTGTGACACTTCGTATTCGAACTTCGGCCCTTTGACTCGGACGCGAAAAACCGACACAGAACGGAAGTAGAACGAAGCCAAGTCGCATGAAGTACCTACCTGTCTACACTCTTGTACTAGCTGAACTTCAATCAACTTCGCGAGTAGTATAGTGGCCGCTTATAATGTTATTTAACTGCACTCCGTTGACTAATATGCCTTCGTCTTGTTCGTTTAGCGCTTGTGGAAAAATATGTCCAGAGTATGTGTTAAATAATTAGTCACTCAGTAGTCTCACTCCACTATCGATCGAAATTGTCTCCGTCAACCGGTCATGCACTTTAATGCTGACCAAGTTTAATCGTGCATATTAAATTAATCGTATTTATGTTGCAAAAGCTGTATTTCCGCATATTGTTCTGTTAGCCATTCGTCCGTATCTATTGTAATTACTTTTGGTATCTTTGTCTGATCGTCTGTATTTTAGGGGTTTCTGGATTTTTAGTCTTCTGAAATCGGTTAGGTTCTGGTGGATGGGTAATCCTGGGTTGTTGACAAGCTTTTTGAACTGTCTTATAAGTATGTTATATCTTCGTATTTTAATCGGCTCTATGTTGTTTAGGACCGGCAACCCGAAGAGTGGGGTCGTTTTGATATATTCCCTGAGATTATCCTCATCATTTGGTTTAATATTCTGCCGACTTTGTCTACATGGGGGCTGTTTAGTCAAACTGATTAGCAGTACACGGCCGTTGAGTAAACCAGACTGACTGAGGTAGTGCGTGTACCAGAGTGTTTGTGCATCACCTCCCTAAGTTGTTTCCGCCCGCTAATTTGTATAAGATGTTGTTTCGGAATTTTAGTTTAGCAGCCAAAGTTGTCAGCTGTTTATTTAAGGGGAGAGTGCGATTCAGTGTTACGCCCAGATATTTTGGATATGGACTGGATGGTAACATTGTGCCGTCTAGCGATATCTGCAGGAGTGTGTAAGCAAGCCTGTTATTTAATTTGAAGCATGAATTTATTTTGGGAACGCTTGGGCTAATTCGCCATTTCCTGAAGTATAGTACCATCAATAGCAGGTCTTGAGTAAGAGTTTGTTCGAGTGCCATTATGTTGGTATGTTGGGTTGCGAGGGCAATGTCATCAGCTTACAAGAACTTTCTAGATCTGATAATTGGTGAGTCTGCCACATAGATATCGAACAGGAGAGGCGCGAGCACTGATCCCTGGAGAGTCCATTGCTTAGGATTTTTGATTTACTGAGTGATCCCTGCATTGCCACTTTAATAATCTTTCCATACAGTTTAGTAGGCAGATGTCAGGTCGATAAAGATTGCATCTGTTTTCATACGTTGTTCCTACTCCCGATCTGTAAATGTACCATGTAGCACCAGGACCTGGTGCTCATAATCTCGGATTGGTCTAAAGCCTGGCTGATTTATTGGTAGAGATTGAATTATGATTGGATTTAGCCTGTAAGAGAGGAGTCGTTTACATAATTTATACGCTCTAAAGTTTATACGCTCTAAGCGAAAGCTTAAGAGAGCAACAGGCCTGTAGCTTTAAGGTTTGTCGTCTGGCTTGCCAGGTTTGAGAATGACGATGATCTTTTTTTGAATTCCGTAGATAAGATATTTGAATGGAGAATCTGAAAGTACAAACTCGTCAGCCTTTCTTTTGTTCTAGGTTCGTAGTTCTAGGTTCGTAGTTAGGTTTGGGTCTATGTTATCAAAACCTGGAGCCTTGCCACTTTTGATGTCCTTCATTCTGCAGTTGTGGAAGGTTCTGACAAATCTTGCTGTTCTAACCATAAATAATATCTGGTTGGAGGCCTTAAGCACGACATATTTGTAAATGTTGGTATTACACAGGATATAAACCTTAACAAGGGTAGCAGACCTGTTATAGGGATAAAGGCAAAGAGAATTGTGATCCTTCCTTTTAATTTTAGAAATACAAATAGAGATACATTATATCTAAGTTTATTTAAAGTTTAGACTTTGCTAGTATTTGTAGAGATAGTCCAACATTATATTGGAACCAAAGAGCCGTAGTTCAAATTGATGAGCAAGAGTCAGAAGAAATGAAGATCTGTAGAGGACTTAGGTAGGGATGCGTCGGGTATCGCCACTTTTGTCTAACTTAAGTATATTTTGAAGAAATTTTCACAAACACGCCCAATAATATCAAAGCGGGAGTTACCGTTAACGGAAAATTAATTAACAGCTTACAATGTGCAGATGACACTGTGATGCATATAAAACCTACAACATCTAATCGAAAGCTTAAATATGAATAGTGCTGTTATAGGAATTACTATAAACGCTACAAAAAGGAAATATATGCTAATTACAAAAAGGTCACAAAATATACAACACATCTTGACAATAAATGGTAACGTGATAGAACAAGTAAAAAAATATTAGTACTTAGGAACTTTGATCAATGAAACCAATGGTTATACTGCAGAAATAAAAAGGCGAATAGAGATTGCCAGATTAGCATTTATACTCGTACAAATGATGCTACTTCTAACGTGCAGT
This sequence comes from Diabrotica undecimpunctata, assembly GCF_040954645.1. Classification (NCBI taxonomy): domain Eukaryota; kingdom Metazoa; phylum Arthropoda; class Insecta; order Coleoptera; family Chrysomelidae; genus Diabrotica; species Diabrotica undecimpunctata. The sequence goes on along the minus strand of NC_092804.1, from coordinate 73,902,706 downwards.
AATCTTAATTTGGAAATCAGACGATCATCATTGCATGTTATATATTTTCAATATTATTATATGGAGCTGAGACTCGAACATTAAGAACATTAAGAAACTTGAACGTTACATACAACTCTAGTTATACCGCGTATTAAAAATATCATGGACTGATATAATTACAAATAAAGAAGTACTGGAGAAGATTGGTAAAGAAACAAAACTAATCATCACTATACAAACAAGAAAACTGTAATACCTAGCCCACGTGATAAGAAGGACCAGAATACGAAATTTTGATTCTCATAATACAGGTAAAGATTCCAGAAAGAAGATCGGTTGGCCGAATGCAGAATTCTTGGTTGAAGAATGTACGTAATTGGTGTCAATGTAGATCGATTGATTTGTGTAGATCAGCAAGTTCAAAAATGAAAATAGCCATTATGATTCCCAACCTCCGTAGAAAGACGGCATTCTAAGAAGTATTTGTAGAAAAGTTTAATTTACAAATGTACAATTTATATTTTTAACGCGGCTAGTTAATATTTTGTTATACATAGGTTGTAATCAAATTCTTAAAATGTTGTTTTTATGTTTACTACATTAAGTTTTGTTTTTTAAGATTTTTGTAATCTCCAATATTTCAGAAACATTAGATTTAAAAACATCATCATCAATGCCAAAACTTTCTACATTGTACAGTAAAGAAGAAAATAGTTTAATTACACTTAAAGGTTCGATATTAATAATCAGCGATTTGAATAAATTTTCAACCGGACTGTACTTGAATGATTGTAATAGTGCATTTCTGTATGCAGTCATGCGCGTTTATGTAATAGTTTTATTGGCGATCGTACAAATAACCCGTGCTCGTTAATTAAAAACAAACAACATCTTTTATTCTAAATAAAATGTTGTTTACGTATATAATGACTAAACAATAACGGAAGGTTGACATAGTAAACTATTGCTAATTGGTATTCTATACAAATCTTTAAAAAATAGTTTAAATATGTAACTAGTAACGCGGAAATAATATTTATTACAAAAATAAATATTGTTTTGAAGATATTTTTTTGTGGCGTTATAATATTTACTATCTTGAACGGAAATTGACCACAATTTCAGTTGAAAATATAATTATTTTGATTTAGGAAGTGAAAATCTAAACTGCAAATAAACCTATTTAAAACTTAAACTGTGGTAAATTCCCATTAATGATGGTAAATAAAAATAAATTAGTCATTTAAACCTCATAAAATGTTAATTTAAAACTTTTAACCCCCTGAGCTGGTAAAAAAGTCAACATTTAACAATATGTTAACAGACGTAATAAATATAAAATTTGCAATATACTGCAAAATTCATGATTGCTATTAATATTGAAACTTGACACTATACTCATTATTTACCGAATTGTCTTTAAAATAATTATGAATATATTATTTAAAATCTTTCTAAAAATATTGATAATCTTTGTGAAATGGTAAATCTAGTATTGATTCTTTTAGATTTGCTAAAGGTATTGTTTCCTGTAAAAGCGGTGACGCTATTTAGTATATTACCCCCACATTACCTAGCACTAACTAGGTCCTCATAGCGACATAGTGCCTGTTCGTGTATAAGGTTGATATAGCCTCATCATCATTGTGTAGCGCTGTAACCCTGGATAGGTCTTGGCTGATTGTACAACTTTTTTTCAATTGGCTTGGTCTTCAATAATTGTCGTTGAGAATTTGAAACTCGACGTTTCGGCACTCATTTTGGAGCCATCATCAAGAGGGATACCAGTATCTTGTTCTGTAAAAATACAAGAACCGTCAAACGGCAGTGAAGTCCGACGAGTGACGACCAGTCTTACTACTACTACTACAATGTTCAATTTGAGTGAAAGGTAAAAGATTTTTATTTCGACAGGATGAACATGTGTGAGTCCCCGTTTAGGATCTTTCGATCATCTTCAGGTTAGCTTTGAATGTGTTGTTGGTAAAGCGTAACAGCCCAAAAAATACACCACTGTGCTAGTGGTGTGTGTAGTGGAGCAACTTGGCGGCTGTTGAGATGGAGTCGCTACTTGAATCAGAGGTGAAAGGCTTGCCTGGATGAGATGTTCTTTCAAAAGTGTAGTGTTTGTGTTTTGAGCTAGATGTGACAAGGACCGAGTCTCTAGTTACTATTGTTTCTGTAAGCCGTTTTTACGTCTACATTCAACTTCAGAACTAGTGTATTGCACTATAAAATTTTGATATTGAATGTTTGTGTTAACGACCAGGCCAGGTTTGTGTGTTTGTGATAGCATGAAAGTAATGGACGCTACCATTTCTATGTTACTTTACTTCCGTTAGTCGCTTAGACATCCCCTGCCGACCCTAGAATTTGTGCCGGGCACATAACGGACCGAATGAATGTTTTATAAGTGTGTAGGAGGGTTACCGGTCTTGTCCTATGTAGCTGCTCTTATACTCTTAGTATGCGCGGTAACGGTATCGGTCTGCGCGGAATGGGTGGGGTCGCTGAAGCAGCGGTCGCCATGTTGCCGGCAGTCGTTTAGCGTCATCGCGCGTATTTAAGCTGTTAGGCTGTTTTTCAATTTGGATGACTTCACGAATGATTCTCGATTTTAAGGAGCGAATGGGGGCGAAGGTTTTTACTTTTTCGAAATCTATTTTGTGGCCTCTTTGAATTTGATGTTGGGCTAGGGCTAGTATTGGAATATTTTACAGATATAGAATGTTCGTAAATACGTTTCTGGATTCGTCTATTTGTTTGTTCTATGTATGTACGTGGGCAACTGGAACAAGGTATCCCGTAGACACCATGGTCTTCATTGGGGATTGGGTCTTTTACGGATCTGACGAGATTGGACAACTTGGAGTGAGCAGTGACGATGGTTTTGATGTTTAGATGGTTAAGAGTTCTACTGATCTCGTCAGTGACACCTTTAATAAAAGGTAAAAAGATTTTGGGTTGATCAGGCGGCAAGGTTTCTTTTTTGGATGAAATGGGGTTTAGATGTTTTTGAGTGCTCCTATTGATTTGTGTTTTGTGGTAGCCGTTTTGTAAGAGTTTTGCCTTATTGAATTGGTTTCGGTGATTGTTGTCGCTAAGTCTTATGGAACGGGAAACAAGAGTGTTCATAACTGAATTAAGTTGGGCGGTGATGATATATTTGTATAATTGGGTTTCCGGTACACGGAATATGAAAGACTGTTAGGTGGGTGTTTCTGAACAAGAAAATCAATAAACGGTAAAGATGATTCAGACTCAACTTACATCGTGAATTGAATACTGAGATGTCTTTCATTCAGGTGGGAGAGGAAGAGATCTAATGTATCTTTTCCATATAGCCAAATGACACAGGTGTCATCAACGTACCGTATCCATGTAGATATCAGCTATTACTGGAGAGAGGGGGATCCCATTGGGGCACCTTTGATTTGAAGATAGCAATGATTTTGGAATGACAAGTATGTATTAAACATGCAGTGTTTTATAAGAGATAATGTGTCTTTGGGGGATTTGATGTTTAGAGTCCAAGATGGAAATGGTTTCATCGATAGGAATGTTGGCGAATAAAGAAACAATGTCAGAACTAACTAGTATATCTCAGGGTGAAATAGAAATGTTTTTCAGAAGATCATTGAATTAAAAAGAGTTTTTGACAAAAGATGATGCGTTTTCGGCTAATGGTTGTAATGATGAGGTGAGATGTTTTGCCAATTTCGGAGTGGTGCAGTGTATGCACTGACGATGGGTCTTAGGGGAACATTGGGCTTATGGATTTTTGGAAGGCCGTATATCTTTGTAATTCGGAATGATTTTTGCCTGGGTATAAGAGATTTTTTGATGTCTGAAGTTGGAGTAGACTTATTTATGATGTATATATATAGCGGTTTACCGACCAGTTTCTGCTTTTTATTTTTTCAGTGATTATTATGATCAATATAATTGTAATTGTTGCTCCAAGATATCTGAAAAGTTTTGTTGCTTTCTGAACATATTTGAAAAGTGCTTTATTCTCCTCGAAACAATTGATCTTGAAAAAGAGTTGTCTGCTATATTAGAATTACGCATTAAAGTTTTCGAAACCAAGTGGAAGACTAAGGAAAATTTTCTCGTTTTGTCATTTTTTGTTTTTAACGATTTTTATTTACAGAAACAACGTTTTAACTGATTTCCAAATGCTTGATAATGTGGAACTGCGAAAGTAATTTGACATATTAAATTAATCATTTTAATAGCCGTCTAACCATTTTTTCTGAATTAATACATATAAGTAGAGCACACAACCTTAGTTATTCAAAAATGGTTATAAATATTTTTTACTTATACCTATAATAATTTTTTCGAATTATATAGAAATCTTTGTTATTAATAATTTTAACAATTAAAATATTATTTTTATATTCTAACACCTAAAATAAAATATGTAGGTAGGTAAATAGTTAGCGACATTCATCAGTCGGTAAAGTTACTTTTTAAATAAAAATAAAGTTTATTTAGCAGCATAGTGTTTAAATATTGATCACTATGAAAATTTCCTGTCTGATACTCGTTTAAATGTATTGCATTACTGTGTTTTTTGGAGATTTTATTTACCTGCCTTTTGCAGTTGAAACAGTTTTATTTTTGCTTTCCACATAATATCTATGTGATCATTAATAATCTGAATTTTGGTTTCAAAAACTAAGTTATCTTCAGATTTTGACTGTTCTTGTTCTTAGATGGCTCTATAGCGTCTTTATTTATTTTACAGTTACTTGTTTCCACGGAAAATATGTAATTTCACGTTTAGAGCTTCTGCATAGTCACTCTCAGGAGTCTTGATAGGACGAAATACGTATAAGCGAATAGTGGAAGCACTATACTGAAATCAAATCAAGTCTAAGGCTTTAGTCGACGTTCAAGGTTTCGAAATCAAAGGTCATATTGTAAAAGTCTTATAATTTTCAAATGGAAACTTCACAGAAAATAATTTATTTCAAAATTTCTAGTGTATTCAGAGCGTAATACATTTTAATGTATACATTTTCAGAGCCTTTCGTCCAAATTTCTCTCAAGCCTTCGTTTCTCAAGCTTTGTGGACGAATGCAAATGTTTGAAAGATATTCATATATTTTAAGTTCAAATAAAAGTTTATATCAACGGTATCTTTGTCTTTAATAGAAAAATAATAACAACTTTTCATATAATGTCACTTAGTGCAAACTTTAAACATACATTGAATGTGCATAGCTCAGAAGATAATGTGAATATAGCAAATAGTTTAATTTTAGGTATTGAAAAATTATTACTTCGTTTAATGGATTGTTTAAATGTTAGTTGTTTAAAGGTCATTTTAGAAATACTTAATAGAGTTTTAAATGTTCAGATAATAAATCCGTAAAATAGTTTCGAAACACAATTCAGATTTCTGCCTTAATCTGAGCCTTCTAAAAATTGCAAGGCAAAACAGACGTTGATAAAGATGTTAATAGAGACATGGGGAATCTAAAATTTGCATTCCACGACACGTCTCCTTAACTGTATGAATAGCTATTCTGATGAGCCCTATTAGGGCGACATACGTATAAACAGATACATAGACACTTTGTACGTGAAATCAAATCTTGACTGTCTTTTTTATTTTATTCCGATCCACTCTGTATGAGTACAAGAAACCAATTCGCTAAGGATTTCTGCTTAGTTGAGGAGACATGTCGTGGAATGCAAATTTTAGATTCCCCATGTCTCTATTAACATCTTTATCAACGTCTGTTTTGCCTTGCAATTTTTAGAAGGCTCAGATTAAGGCAAAAATCTGAATTGTGTTTCGAAACTATTTTACGGATTTATTATCAGATGTCGGTATTGCGTCCATTTCGAAGCCATTTTAGTGTTGCTTCTTAAAGACAGAAAAGATTTATTTTTCACGTTGAGAAAGCCTATGAATAGCTGTTCTGATGAACCCTATTAGGGCGAAATACGTATAAACAGATACATAGACACTTTGTACGTGAAATCAAATTCTTGACTGTCTTTTTCATTTCAGTTCAGATAATAATTTGATAATATACAACTAACTGGTTGCAGTACGCCTAGGCCTAGGGTATAACGGACGGCTTTCAGGAAAAAGATAATTTGCTAAAATAATCAAGTCAGTTGATTTATTCAATACTTCAATATCACTTCAATCCATAAAATCAACATTCTGAGATTATCTTGTTGTGATTATTTGTGTAAATTATTAAACGTTTAGATTTTTAATATATATTTTTGTAGTTGACAAATTCTTCTGTTAAGACGGACGTCAGTTGACAAATGTCGAAAAGTAGAATGAAATAATCGAGAGGAAGGAAAAAAATTTCGAGATCTATAATAATTCCAATAATAACGATCTTTTCTAATTTGAATTTTTAGAAAAGTTTTAATTGCATAAATGTGCCAAATGCAGTAGAATCAATATGGATCAGCAAATTCGGCATTCTATTATTTATTTACAAATTTTTATATTTGTTAATAGTCGTCTGACTAAAATGGATGATTTTGTGGAGTACAAACAATAAATGGAACATTTAAAATGTAAATACTGGACAGATACCACTTTGTAAAATAATTTGAAATGGTATGATATAAAAATAATACCTCATTTAAAAGTTCGTTTGAAGTTCTTTTCAACGATGCCTACATTTATACTATGGGTATAAATAAACACAACATATTGATGTTAATTATTATCTCTAGTTAAAAAAAGGCGAAACATATTTTTTGAACCATAAAACTTAAATTAATAATTTACAAGGAATGGAATATTTTTGGGCTTTTGCGGTAAAACTTCTAATTGTGTAGGCATCGTGGAAAAGGACTTAAAACCTGCTTTAAAATTAGTATTAATAATTTTTGATTACTTCAAATTATCTTGCAAAATGTCGCCTATCCGCCATTTTAATTGATTACGTCACTGAAACGTCATAAAATGACCTGCTAACAATGAACGATGTCAGTATGTTGCGTGGTGAAGGGGTTACTTTATACACACATTTTATGATAAACCCTAATAAGTAACACACACTGCTTTATATTATTGGCAACTCAAGTAACAATTTAATATAATGCAATCACAATTTTTTTATGATAACCAGGTATATTATAGAATATTCTTTTTTCTATCGTATTAATTATTTTGAAAGAAAGGCAAATTCAACATTCAGTGTTTCTAATAGACTACCGTGTTCTTTCTTTGTACTTTTAATGAATTTGCAACTTTTATGCGATGCGATATATATATATATATATATATATATATATATATATATATATTTATATATATATATATATACGATGCGATGTAATATATGATGATATTTACTGTTGAACAAAGAATATATTATAATATTGAAAAATATTTTGTGTTACTTTAAAAAAATACGGGTTTGTGCTGACACCTATTTGTGACTTATATATATTAGAAAAAGTTTTTGAACTAAGTCATAAACTAGGTCAATATTCGGTAGAAATCTTAAAACTATGCGGTTTGCTATGTCCACGCCATCTTTATAGGCTATAATTGTGCATTACCATATACGATTTTATATAATACATATTATTATAAGCTGTAATAAATAATTACATAATATACCACTTATCCGTGAGGATAATTCTAACAAAGCTTGCACCAATAATACTCCGATTCAGCCAAAATACCGCACGGATCTAAATCGCATTGACAAAACTGCATCTGCGCTATTAGGAATGTTTAAATTTACTTATACTATAATTATTGCATCTTGATTTAGTTTATAAGTATGCTGGATGTTGTAAAACTGCATGATGGTGTTGTTTTGCATTTTAGGATGCGGTAAGTGTTCCTATCTCTATCTAACTTCTTCCAACACACACTAAAACTGTAAGTAAACATGTATATTTTTACAAACACTTTAGATTACTTTAGATACCTTTTTTATGTTTTATTGTTTCAAAGGTTTATTTTTCGTAAACTAACATATATTATTATACCTTATTAAATTTTGGTTTGTTTTATAATATATTAGTGTTATTTTTTGTGCAACTTAGGTAACAATAAAATGATAAAATTTGTATTGGCCGATTCCAATTTTTAAAATGGAATTTATTTATTCTTATATATTTTTTTGAAATGCCTTTGAAACGTGCACTATCAAAAAAGTTGGCGCAAACCAAATCAACGCCTTTGAGATGTGGGTATATAAAAGGATATTACGAATTTCATGCACATCATCACATCGTACAGATAGGTCTGTGCTTCAAAAACTAAATAATCATACCAGACTTATTATACCAATAAACAGAAATGTCCTAACGTACTTTGGTTATATCACTAGGATAGAAGGCATAGTAAGATTGCTCGTGGAATGTCGAGTCGAAGGCAGAAGATAAAGAGGCAGATCTACTTAAAAAAATTTCGAGGACTACCTCTTCCGGAAACATCTCACAAAGCTCAAAATAGAGTTGAATGGTCAATCACAGCTGATCAAACATCAAGACGTCCCATGTCCTTGCATAGAATAATAGACTCTTTTTCTTCCCGTCTCCCTACGGAGGTTAGCAATGATATTAGCTATTTTTATTTTTGAACTTTCTGCTCTAAACAAATTAATGGATCTACATTCCGACCAATCACGTAGATTCTTCATTCAAGAATTCTGCATTTGGCCAACAGGTCTTCTTTAAATATTTTTGTGTATTATGAGTCTCGGAATTTCATATTTTAGTCTTCTCATTATGTGGTCTAGGTATTCCAGTTTTCTTGTTTGTATAGTGGTGATTAGTTCTATTTCTTTACCAACCCTTTCCAGTACTTCTTTTTTGTAATTTTATTAGCCCATGATATTTTTAATACTCTGTGGTATAACCAGAGTTCGAAAGCCACGATTTTGTTTGAATTGCATTTTTTTAATGTACAAGTCTCAGCACCATATAACCGAATACTATATAGTATGATTTCTAAATTATGACTTCTGCACGTTAGGAGTGGCTTCATTCGTATAAATGCTGATCTGGCAATATCTATTTGCCTGTTTATTTTTGCAGTATGATCATTGGCTTCATTGGTCAAAGTTTCTAAGTGCCGATATTTTTTTACTTGTTCTATCACGTTACCATTTATTTTCAATATGTGGTGTGTATTTTGTGATCTTTTTGTAATAAGCATATAATTAGTTTTTTAGCATTTGTAGTAATTTCCATCGCAGCACTATTCATACTTAAGCTGTCGATTAGATGGTTAATGCTCGTTGCAATGACCACAGTGTCATCTGTATATCGTAAGTTGTTAATTAATATTCCGTTAACAGTAATTCTCATTTTGATATTATTGAACGTGTTCTTGAAGTTAAACAAAACACAAGTGGCGATAAAACGCATTCTTGTCTAACTCCTCTACGGATCTTCATTTCTTCTGTTACCCATCAATTTGAACTATGGCACTTTGGTTCCAATATAATGTTTGGATTATCTTTATGATTTTACTGTCAATGTGCTTATCCATTAGTATTGATATTAGTTTTTCATGTCTTACAAAAATCAAAAGCTTTTTCTTTTTCTTGTTCTTCCTTCTTGTATGTAGGCCTTAAAGCTTCTTCAATATTAGCCTCCTAAATTGTTTAAATTATCGCACCATTTTTTTCTTGGTCTGCAAATACTTCTTCGGAAATTTGGTGACTTATCTCGTGCTATTTGTACTATCCTATCCTCTGCCATTCTACTAATGTGTTCATTCCACTCCTGTTTCCGTTTTGTCACCCATCCATTTTTCCTGATATTGGTCGGAGTATTTTCATCTCTGTTGTTTCCAGTAGTCTTCTCGTTTTAAATGTGTCAGGTGTTGTCTCCGCCGTGTATGTTAATATAGGTCTAATTGCTGCTTTATAGATTCTTGTTTTTGTGTCTTGTCTTAAGTGTTTTTTCTTCCAGATTGCATTCCTAATATTGGTAATCGTTTTTTCAGTAATATTTATACCAGTTCTTTTCTTTCAATCCCTTAAATTTTTTCTTAACATTTCTTTAGAATATGCGTTGAAGTAGGTTGGTAACAATACGTAGACATCATAGAAGAAAAAATATTCTTATTAATTATTAAATATCTTTTTATTAAGGATTATTAATCATGCTACTAAAAAATATATCCGGGTGGACTATATATGCTTAATTTTTAAACGGTTTTTAGTTTGTTCAATTTCCTTTGCCGACATTTCTCCAAAGTATGCTAACAGCGTTCATTCTTGTTTTTCTGCTCTTTTTATTATTGTACTGATATCAGGTATGTCGCACCAGTCTTATGTCTCTGAACCATGTGTGACATTTGCGACCTGTTCCCTTTGACCTTCAATTCTGCCCATTAAAATGGTTTTTAAAAGATCATATTTGTTGCCTCTTAAGATATGGCCTAAATATGGTACCTTTCGTTGTTTAACGATATTTAGATGCTCTCTTAGGGTATTAGGTCTTCTTAAGATCTCTTCATTTGTAAGAAGGTCGAGGCATGGCATCTTAAGGAACCTTCTAAGACACCACCTTCTTCAGAGCGATTTAGCGATCTTACTTTAAATGACCATGTCGATACCGTATATATTATTATTTGCCTTATGTACCATTTTAGGATCCCAATATGAAGAACCCAAGGAGTTTCGCGCTGACAAGGGTAGTTGTTAAATCTAGTAAAAGTATTTCTAGCTATTGCTACTCGTATCTTCACTTCTTCGGTACAGTTCCACTTACTGTTTAAGGTAGCTCCAAGATATTTAAATTCCTCATCTCTGTCTATAAGTTGGTTATTTATTTTCAACTGTGCTTGCATATGGGATTTCTGCATATTATTCTAAATTTCGTTTTTTTGATGTTAATGTCGAGACCATAACCTTCTCCCACTGTATTAATAATATTTACCATCTCTTCTACTTTTTCTCTATTGTCTACTATTATAGCTGTTTTAAATTATTTATTTTGATACCCTTTTTATGCTAGTGTACAAGGTAAAAAATCTCAAATCTCAATCTCAAATTACAGGGCATAGAGGAGGGGATGCAGCTCTGTCTTATGCCCTTACTTACAGTACAGCCGTTGAATAATACTCATATCTATTTGTTTCTCCGATAGTTTCTTTTCAGCGTCTCCCAAAACACCCTGGTCCATAGGTTGACAGATAGCTGTGACATTTGAAGGGAGAAAAATGACCTTGAAATATTTCCTGGCAGGGCGTGTTTTGAAATTCACTTAAATACTCTGGGGTTTTTTGCCTTTCCAATGATTGTCAGTTCCATCTTTTGGTTTGATGTGGCATTGCTACAGGCCAAAATGGTTTCTCGCTCTTTGCTGCGTTTGTAGCCAGGAGCTGTTGATCCACTTTTAGCTGCAAGACTTATTGGGTAATATTTTATAATTAACGCCTGCTTCATCGCAATTAAATATTTGATCACCTGTTAAATTTTCAACTTTAATAAATGCTTGAAACCTTTTCTACTAGCAACTAAAGTGAAGTGTAACTTGGGTGGACTGGGGAGGGGGAGGTCAATCACCTGGTTTGTCTGGAGTCAAATTCCTGCTGTATAGTCATTGGCGCGCGGCGGACTATTTTCAAAGGTGTATTTTGCTGCATACATGGTGCGTCGTATAAAACGGAATGACGGATAACTGAAGGACGGATGATTGAATCTCTACTTTAATTACTTTTCCTGAAGGTGTTTTTGCAAGTAGTATTTCTGCTTCCTCGTGGTTTTTGTTTTTCTATTCTATTCTGTTTATCTATTTATTTTTGGTCTAACTTATTTTCTTTTTAATTCGTTTATTTATTTCTTTGTATTCTCTTTTATAACTGTTTAATTTTCTTCTTGCTTCCGTCAGTTCTAGAGCCAAATCAAAGGTTTATAGCGAATAATCGTAAGTAAAGTATCGAGTTCTTCTTATGGTTCGACTGTTATGTCTCTTAGACGCATAGTCAAGCGAATATTTACTGAAAATGAGAAAAACGTTGAACCAGATTTTGTACCGTGAACTCAGTGCGAAAATTGAGTTGATAGAGACAGCATGCATTGCAGTGGCTTCCGCGCGGCATCGAATAAATGTCAAAAATACAATACTGAGAGCGCCCTGTTGGAAGCCAACGGTTATTAAGGGCACACCTTCATATGATTTATTAGACATCAGAAATCATCCTTACAAGTTTTTTCTCTAGTTTAAAATGACTATAAACTATTTAGTCGAGTGAGTCCAGGAATTACATTTGGAACAGTAATGAAAAGCGCAGAAAAAAGACTGGCGGTGACGACTGTGCCGAGCTTTCAATTACCTTTCTGATGTTTTGTTCAGGGCTTCAGAGGTCTCAGTTTTCCAAGCCCCTAGACACCATCAAACTGATCACTAACCAAGGCATTACTGCTACTGGGAACAGCGGACGGTTCATTTATACCGTCGACGGTGACGTGGTTTGGGAGGAGGTTGGCCTGGAGTTAGCGTAAGATTGGCGTGGGGATTGGCGTGGGTTTTTTGAGTTTTTTTAAATTTATTTCTATTTTTATTATGTTTTATCTCTAATTTGGCTCTAACCATTCGGTGATTGCTACTGTACATGTACTCTACTGTAGTGTACATTCTGTTTTGTTACACAGTATGTAATCTATTTCGTTCCGTGTTTTTCTGCCTGGGAATAGCCACGTCCACTTTATTTGAGGTTTTTTCATATAGAATGTGTTCATTGCATAGTATTTGTGGGCTTGTATAAAGTCCTCTCTCATTTCTTACTTCAGAGCCAAATTGTCCTATACAGTTTTTGGTTTTTTCAAGTCATTTTCCGATCTTAACGTTAAAGTCTCCTATTATCATCGTATACGTGCTGTGATAATTCGTGCTAGTTTCTGCAATTTTCTCGTAAAATTCGTCTATATCTTCATCGGGATGTGCTGCTGTTGGAGCGTATACTTGAATAATTTTCTCGTTTACATTTAGCCTAATCATTGCAATTCTTTCAGATATTCCTACAAATTGCTCTACTTTATGTGCATATTTCTTGGAAATTAGAAATCCTACGCCATCTAGGCTTTGTTCTTCTCGCCATTTGTAATATAGGGCGTTACCGGACTCTAGTGTTATGTACTTTTCTTCTTTTCTTTTTACTACTGCTAGACTAATTATGTCCCATTTTAAGTCCTTGATGTCTTCTTCGAGTTTGTAGACTTTTTCATATTTGCTTAAAGACCTTATATTTAGAGTTGCGATGTTGAATCGTGTGGTTTTTAGCAATTTCTTGTTTCCCCCAGATTCCATGAAACTGTCCATTTTTCCAAAGGAGTGGGATTTGCCATTACTGTAAAGTCTACCCACCTGGGGACCCATTTCTTTTGTTTTAGATATCGCCATATTCATGTTAGGGGGTTTTTATCCTTAAAACACCACGCTGGCTAGACGGGTTGGTGAGTGATTTTATACAATCCCTAAAATCAAGGGATTGCCACTTCCGCCATCCACACCGTACCGAAGGTATTCTTCTCCGCCGTGGCTGCCGTTGTGGACTTCATCCTTGAACCTGGACAAGGGACCCTAAGCAGGTACTAGTTTCCCGGGTCAGGAAACACCTGGAATCTGCGGAGAGCAGGGATTGATTCATTTTTCCTGATAGGACTATCCAAAGGAGTTCCTACCCGCTACCCGCGATATTTATAAATATATATATATATATATATATATATATATATATATATATATATATATATATATATATATATATATATATATATATATATATATATATAGTAAACTCTTAAATATTGGGGAAATCTGCAAGAAAGACTCTAATGAGTATCAATTGTTTCGCCGAACGTTTTCGCCAAAAAGAATTAATTTGGCTTCTTTAGGGCTGAAAGAGAATAAATTATAATTAGCTACCATATATTATCTATTAAAAACATTATTGATCTTACCGTAACTTAGAATTGTAGAGTTAGAATGTTAAAAAACTTAGCTAGTAACAACATAGTGGTGTTTTTTTTACTACGTGCTTTTTTTGCATATTTACTATGTGCTTTTTTTTAACGTTGGAAATGTATGGTAGATTTGAACATAAAACGCAAAGGTTTACCCAAGGTTAATCGAAAAACCCAATGTAACTACATTTAAAAGGAGGTAATTCTTTGAATTGTCGGCAATAACTAAATTTTTGATTGTTAGAAAGTTTAAATGTAAGGTTCTGTTTTAACCAGAACGCATGTGCTGACAATTCAAGTAGTCCTTTTGAATCTAAGGTTCATTGGTAAAACCAATCTATTTTAATGTTATTGTTTTCCCTGATCATCCTTATGCCAAGAAAGGGGACGGACCACCGTGAGAACAATAAATCTAAAAGAGAATTCATTGAAATATCTTATATTTTCCATAACGATTTCTCCATCAATGTTAAGAGTGACATTAAGAATCTAAGCGATATATACCACTTCCTACTTAAATCAGACACCAAGAACAATGCAACATCACAGATAACTAACTTGACTGATATATCCATTAACAACTAACCTACTTTAATAATTAATTTTCATTAACTAAAAAAGATAACATTCCCTTGCTTTTCTTAGATACATCTCAATAAGATATTATAATAATACATGAACAATATAATATAATTAAAAAAGAAAATCTAAAATAATATTTCCCTATACTGGGATTTAATTTCATTCGATTTTACCAATGAACCTTAGATTCAAAAGAACTACTTGAATTGTCAGTACATGCGTTCTGGTTAAAACAGAACCTCACATTTAAACTTTCTAACAATCAAAAATTTAGTTATTGCCGACAATTCAAAGAATTATCTTCTTTTAAATATAGTTACATTGGGTTTTTCGATTAACCTTGGGTAAACCTTTGCGTTTTAAATTCAAAGCTACCATACATTTCCAACGTTAAAAAAAACTTTTTTTGCACATAGTAACAAAAAACACCACTCTGTTGTTACTAGCTAAGTTTTTTAACATTCTAACTCTACAATTCTAAGTTACGGTAAGATCAATAATGTTTTTAATAGATAATATATGGTAGCTAATTATAATTTATTCTCTTTTAGCCCTGAAGAAGCCAAATTAATTCTCTTTGGTGAAAACGTTTTCTATATATATATATATATATATATATATATATATATATATATATATATATATATATATATATATACAGTATGATGCAAAAGTATGGACTAAATTCATTATTTCAGAAACAGATGACTTTTAAAAAAATCTTTAAACACGTCAATTTTAATTTTTGAATAGCCATCATTTGCTATATATGCCTTGGACATTACGTTGTCAGTGTTGGCATAATGACGTAATCAATGATTTTTTTAAATACAAACCGAGATCAAGGTACACCTCATTTGAAAGGTCTCCTAATCGCCTTTGCAACGATTTAATTATTTGAATATATTCAAATCAAAAAACAAAATCTACAAGTTTAATCAAAACTGTTGGTTTATTAATGCCACTAATTTATAATAAATGTTTATTAATAAAAATTACATTAATATAATTAAAGAAATATTGAAATTGACGACCTTTAGCAATGATGCAATGAGAAAGACGGGCAGTAAATTTTTTCCTAACGTAACGTAGTTTAGTGAATGAGTATTTATTGTAATTTCATTTTACTTAACTAAGTACATAGTAAAAATAATTATTCGAATAATACATCCTTGCAAAGGCGATTAGGAGACCGTTCAAATGAGGTGTCACCATAACAATTAAAATTGACGTGATTTAAGATTTTTTTGAAGTCGTCTGTTTCTGATATACTGAATTTATTCCAGACATTTTCGTCATACTGTATACATAGATGATCTATTTCACAACAATGGGATAATGACTAAGTCCAACTAGTTATAAACGTATATCAACACCATATCAAATATAATAATTTTATCATTGAAAATATATGTAGTAATACCTTTGAAACATTAGAACTAACATAATTTTATAGTTTTAAACATATAATGACACTAACTTTTTTTTTAAATTTTATTACTTTAACACAGTATTTTGCACAGCACAAGTAGATTTAGGAGAATTTTATTTCTATGTATTGTTTCGAAGTAAGAAGCCAAATAATTGTCCAATTTAAATTTCAATTTAATGAATATACGACTTTTTAGTTTTATTCAAAAAATTTTCGATTCAAGTTTTATAGATTCGATTTAGAAAACCCTTATTCAATTAATAAAAATGAAAAGAAATTCAAAATGCTACCTGACATTGAAAAACTGATTTGAGTATGTTAGATATTCTAATTTTTTTCAAAACAAAGAAACTACTCAATATTAACAAAAAAGTTAAATGGACGAACCTAATATATTCAATATATCAATATAAATCTCATTAAAAATTGTTTTTATGTCAAAAATGAACTACGATCATATCAATCTGAATGATTAATCTTTTCTGTACTTGACATAAACACGGTATTTACTTAAAAATAAATAGTATAAACAATTTATTTTTATAGAAGGTATATGTATATACATAAAATTCTAATCCAAATAATAAATTACTTTTTTAATCCAAAATAATCATTTAAAATTAATTAAAACGTTTTCGATCCTGTCAGACTATCATCCAAAGATTATGTGAGTTCTGAAAAGCAAGTACAATTCCACTTAAATTAATGCAGAAAGAGTAACATTTTGACTGTCAAAGAAAACCGTGTGGTATTAAATTACTCGATAAAAGCATGCTGCATAATGTATAATTGATAAAAAACCTTTAATTTTCATTTTAATATGTAAATTAAATTTAAACTTATTGACGTAATGTTGGTAATTATGGATTCAACGCTAAGAGTACATCTTGACCCACGTGAAACGAGATAATTCTGTAGGTGTGTTGTTGGTATAGCGGATGCAAGCAAAATAGGCAACTTAGAATTGCAAAAAGGTATTGTATGTGACAAATGCCAAGATATCAAGTTAAATCTGAAGTATCACATCTAAAATTGTTTTCTTAAACATTCTGTCTTAAACATATTTTTAACAATTTTATGATATCATACTTCAGAGTTGTCTTGAACACATCTACATGTTTACCTCGTATGAAGTGGGTTTTCAAGATGTTTCCTTACAGTTGAATTTATAATAATCAACATTCTGTCAATAAGTTTAAGTTTAGTTTAAGTATTAAAATGTAAATTTAAGGTTTATTTATATACATAATGTTTTTGCACAGCAAGCAAGTAATTAACACATTCTTTTCTTTGGCATTCAAAATTTTACCTCTTTTGGAATTAAAGTCCAACTACATGCTTTTCGGGCCAATGCTTTTTAAATGCATTCATTTTTTTCGAATCCTGAGAAAACTAATAAATATTTTTAAAAAATTTAAATGCAGAATGAAAGATTGCATTATTACCGAGGGCCGAAAGTCTCTTAGAATAAAC
This sequence comes from Diabrotica undecimpunctata, assembly GCF_040954645.1. Lineage (NCBI taxonomy): Eukaryota > Metazoa > Arthropoda > Insecta > Coleoptera > Chrysomelidae > Diabrotica > Diabrotica undecimpunctata. The sequence continues at coordinate 73,885,309 of NC_092804.1, read as the reverse complement.
AAAAAGTTTTTTTGAATGACATATTTGAAATTAAAAATTACACTAAATTTTCTCTTCTTTTTCACCCCTGTAACTTATTAAAATAAACATTATAGAAGTTTTTAGGGATTTTCGGCCTTCAGTAATAATGTACAATTTAAAAAGCATTGGCCCGAAATTTTGAGCCTAGGCTCGAGGATAGTCTGAGAGGACCTTTATAAAAGGTTTTATGGAAGTTTTAAATAATGCTTTTCTGTTTTTACATAAATATATTTTCTACAAAAAGAAGTTTGTGTACTACTATTTTATTTAATATTATGGTATACAACCAACCACTGTGAATTTTCTTTTAGTGGTGTTAATACTTCTTAGGTTTTGTTTATAGTCCAGTGAAATAAGTTTTTTGTCGGAGCACTGACCACTGACCCGTGGGTCAGGTTCCGAATGGGATTTTTGGGTACTATATACCTAATACATTATAAAGACAAAAATACCCATCACAGTTCGTAGACATATAATAGTTATTAATAAATAAGTGTCAAAAATATTATTTAGAGTATTCACCTTTTAGTAGATAGGCAAAGGTTTAAATAGCAGTTTTTGAATTTTGGTCTGATCATTTGTTGCTTCGGAAATTGCAAAAGAATAAGGCTATAATTTTGAAAATAAAAAATTTGCCATAACTTTTGCAAAAATGAACCTAGGACTTTGATATTACATGAAAAAAAAGTTCAAAACGATTCCTCGATTAGTTAAATTTTATTCAATTTTAAAAGCCAGAGACTTTTTTTTACAATATTATTGCTCAGAAAATAATATTGATACCGTGATTCTGCGGAAACCACATGAAATAAGAAGTCATATTTTCAATATATTTAAAAAAATAAATAAACGCCATTTTTGCCATTGCAAAATAATTTTACTAAAGGAGAGTCATTTTTGGCTTATAAGTCATGTGAATAACTTTGTTAATATTGACTGTAGACAAAATACACTTTGATATTAGAGACGCTAGTTTTTTTTTTATAAGAATTTTCAAACAAAAAATCGCCTAGGTCAACTAGAGTTAGCTAATTTAGTAATAAGAGTTAGCCAATTTTTTTTTATTTAATTTACAGCTAGTGTGATTTTAAAGTTCAAAGTTTATAGTTTATGTGTAAAAGTTTGAGTAAACTTTGAACTTCAACAGTGTGGTCAGTTAAGCTTTAAAAATAAAGTCCAAACAAAATAAGCTTGGGGCTGTTTAAGGGGAAATATAAAATCCGTACACTCAAAAAATGAAATTGATTCTTCAAACATGCAGCTTTTAATATTTTTGGAAATTGATGGATTTTTTTATCTTACTTTTTTAAATTTGTATGTAATCGTAGAGCACATTGTAAATATGCAATTTTTTATAAAATTAATATTAAATAATGCATGTAATTTGTTTAAATAATTTAAAAAACAATTTTTTTCTCAAAAAATGTATAATAAAAAATAATGTATACTTAATATTTTATTTTACGGAAAATAACGACTTATTTTCTGTAGACTTCGTTTAACCTTTTTTGTAAAATAAAATAAATCTTTTACAAATTTGATGAACAAATTATATTTTTTTTTTTTTGTAATAAAACATTTTTAAATTATTATTAATAAATTCTCGTAAACGATGTTATATTCAGTTATAGACATAGAAGTCTTTTGAAAGTATATTTCAAAATCACAAGAACCTTCATATAGGTGTTTATATTATATACTTTATATATAAAATGCACATAATAGCACAGCTGCTAGATTTTAGAGAGGGGAATGTATACCAATACACTTTTACAAGAATTCTGTACAATAGGATAAAAACATTGATTTTTTTGGAGATAAATTTTCAAATTATTTAAATAAATTACATTGTTTATTAAATGTTAATTTATAAACATAACTTCATTTATAATTATTTGTAATTTAGTCGATGAACATAAACGTCAGAATTCCATTAAGAAGTTTCAAAAATATGCGTTTAAAGCATGAAATAATATATTAAACTACTACTATTATTGATAAAATGTTTTCTATTAAATATAACAATAACTAGACAGACCAGAACAAAAAAAACAAGTTTATTGAGAAAACAATTTTTTAATCATTTAAACAAATTAAATATATTATTTATTACTAATTTGATAAACACATTGCAATTATAATTTAGTATACGAGTACAATTGTCAATATTCATCAACGAGTTCCGGAGATATTAAAAGCAGTATTTGTTTGAAGAATCAATTTCATTTTTTGAGTGCACGGTTAGGACTTCATCCTTAAAGCTTTACTGACCGCTTTGTTAAAGTTCAAAGTTTACTTAAACTTTTAAACATAAAATATAAACCTTGAACTTCAAAATGGCGCTAGTTAGGTTGCCTAATTGTTATAAACGAGGTAGCTGTGGATGAAATAAAAAAAAATGGCCAAATTTAACCCTAATTGATCGTGACAAAATTTTTTTTTTTGAAAATTTGTGTAAAATTGCCAGTTTTTTAAATATTCAAAGTGGATTTAGTATACAGTCCATATTAACAAAGGTATTTAAATTATTTATAATCCAAAATGACTCTACTTTAGTAAAATGTTTTTGCAATGGTAAAAATCGGTTTTATTGATTTTTTTAATGTATTGAAAACATATATCTTCTCCTTTCGTGTGGTACCCGCAGAATCGTTTTATCATTATTACTTTCTGATCAATAACATTTCAAAAAAAGCTCTGTGGGATAAACAAATTGAATAAAATTTAACCTAATTAATGAATCCTCTTGAAGTTTTTTGTCCATTATAAGAACTACTTGACTCAACTCTTCTTCTTCATGCAATATCAAAGCTTTACGCTCATTTTTGCAAAAAATATAGCAAATTTTTTATTTTTGAAATTTTAGCGTTATTTTGCAATTTCCGAAGCAACAAATAACCGGACCAAAATTCAAAAACGTCCAGTTTAAAATATGTCGGTTTACTAAAATATGAATACTCTAAATAATATATTTAATTACCCTATTTTTACCTGTAGCGATTTAAACGAAAAAACTGCCATTTTTGATCCTTATTTGTTAATAACTATTAGATGCCTCCGAACTGTGACGGGCATTTTTGTATTTATAATGTATTACGTATATATAGTACCCAAAAAACCAATTTGTATACTGACTGGAACAGTGTTCTGTACATGGTATTTTTTGCCTTATTTCCCTGGTGTGTTATTAACACAAGTCTCTATCATATATATAAGATCCGATTATTAAAAATATTTAATATGTTCAAATATGCTTTAAAAGTACAATTCTTACGTTAAAGCACAGTATTGACATTTTAACCACTTTTAAAATGAACTTCTATCTTAAATATTCAATCTTATATTAGTTGTTACTACGTACCAACGGTCTTTGTTGAGTATACGCGCTATTTGTAATTGATCCGGATGCATATTGAAATTTTCGGTACGTCCCGGGAGAGTTCAAAACTTTTTTGTTAAGGCATACTATGATTATTTTAAAAATAGACCTGTTTGGACATTTTGCTTATATTCAAAAATATATTTGCTCAGTGCAAGTACCGTTTATTTTAGAACGCAATATGTAAATCATGGCAATCATTAGTTTTGCTTAAGCCCGTGTAGATATAGGATAAAAAGGATTTTGTTACAACAAATATAGACGTTTAGTTTGATAAATAAAATATGTGCGTATTCTAAATAATAGCAAAGCACTAAAAAACTATAAAATAAATTGAATATTGTCGTTTGAATCTCATTAAGAAATAATCTAAAGAAAGTCAGTATACTCACGAAGTATTTGCCTTACATTGAGAAAATGTTCGTTTTTATAGAACCAATATACAATGGCTTTTTATTTCGAAATTTTAATGTAAAGTAGTGTAGAACCGTAGACACCCAACAAAACAGAAAGCTACGAATACTACAGACTACAAAAATTACTCCTTTATCGCTCTGTGGTGTTGTAATTGTGGCTTTGTAGGTGCTAGACCTCCAAAGGGTCCTACATGCTGTCCCTACAACCTAGTGGTAGTGACGTGCAGGCGCAGACTAGCAGCAAAGTGAGTTCCAACACCAGAAAGCTTATATACAAACACCATTTCATATTTCCGATATCCGTAGATATTTTTTGTTCTGAACATATTACGAAATTTCTTTGATTTAAGGATGTTACAAAAATATGTATCTATTTTTTATACTCATTGTCTATATCGATTTAAAGTAGTAATATTGATTTAAAATGACCTGGAATAGGTGTCAGTTTAGAACACGGTTACAAATATAGACAGGTTCAAAAATATTTTATGTAGATCTATTACGTGTCTCCTTTTATCTATATATTGCATTTAGTTGTAGGCCTATTACCGCCTAGCTCATGTGATCAAGTAAATTATACATAAGCAATTGTAAAATTGTTTATGTAAACAATTGCAATTGTCAGATATATTATTATCAGAGGTTGCTTGTGCAATTAGTACAATACTTTTATAATCCAGCTCTGTTCGGAAAATTAATTTTCCAAACTTCGCTTCGTAAATTACTATTACTTATTCTTACGTATTGAAGAACAAACATCTTTTTAAACCTATTTTGACAAACTAAAATCGGTTAATGAGATCGGCCTAGGAAATGTTTTAACATGTCTATGAAAATCGCATTTTTTCTTTTTATATTTACTCAAATTTATTGCTGATTTTTTTAATACTATTACCAGTCATACTTGACTAAACCACAGTTTTTTCTGATATCTCTGATATACTAAATATCCTATGAACGACATATCTATCTAAGAAATCCACATCGGCATATCTTGGTTATTTCTAGAGCAAGAGCTTCAAAGATTGGCGTGACGGTTTTCGACATTAAATTTTCACTAACACTAATACACTAGAACTAATGCTATTGCACCAGATCAAACGGCTTTCTTCTCTTAAACCTTTTTCACGTCCCCGGGAAGACTATGAATTGTATAAAAATACGGTGCATCCATTAGAACTTCGTTTTGAAATATTTGGATAATTGTATGCTATATATCCAGACGGGCTTTATAATTTTATTATATAGTAGGAACTTCTTCTTCTTCCTCCTACTTTATAAATAGGCAAAATGCCTGTTTTACTTCGGTTTTTAGCCTCAATTGACGTTGTCTGACCATCTTTTCCTCGGTCGTCCCAATGATATTCTTCCATTTGGCGATTTGTCTCTTGCTATTTGTACTATTCTATTTTCTGTCATTTTTTCGATGTGTTGATTCCATTCCACTTTTCTTCTTTTGGTCCACGCGTTTATTTCCTCTATACCACATCTCGCTCGTATTTCCTCACTTCTTACTCTGTCTCTTAGAGTTTGTTTGTTATTTTTCGTAAGACTTTCATTTCTGTTGTTTCCAGTAGTCTTTGTGTTTTCGCCGTATCTGCTCTTGTTTCCGTTGTGAGGTATTTGTTTCTCCAGATTGTGTTGTTGGAACATTCTGCTGCTCTGTTTGCCATGTTCACTTGTTTTTGTACTTCTTCTTCCACTTTTCCGCAGCTTGACAGTTTTATTCCAAGTATTCAGTGGGAACTGTGGGAACTTATTATTATTATTACCTATATTACCTATATTACATTGACAGTTTAAATTTCCGACCAAGGAGCCTCTACAGTTTTTTGAATTTAAGGTTAAGTTCTTTCCTATTCCATTAAATACGTTCATTCCATTTTAAACGAGCATCCAAGGCCATGTCCAGGTTCTTAGCTAAGTTATGACTTCTATTATATGGTGAAAACTTAATGAGTGGGAGCCTTGTAACTGGCTCCCTATATTCGAGGGTTGGAAATCCTTTGATTCCAAGCCTTACTTCAAAGGACTTGTGAATGGATGTATCTCCATAGGTTTGGTTCTTCAGTGACCGTTGAAGGATAAGGATTGTTAAGGTGAGCAAATATTGCTCCAGAGAAATAAAATCACTTCAAGTTTATCGACTTATAATTAACTATTTTTAGATTAAAGAGGTTCAAAACGACCGTAGCTGACAGTACAGTATCAAATAATTCTTTCTTTATCACACGTAAAAGAGAAAAACCGTATTTATGAGAAAAAATGCCCGATTTCGGCGTAGAGAAATATTTTATACGTGAATTGAGAGTGAATTTAAATTCCGATGCCTCAAGGGCGATCTGTGAGAACTAACTAATAACAAAATACTTGGTGCGTAAAAGTGTAGATTACCCCTCTTGTATTTAGGTGTGAAAACTATTTAAGAGGCTGTGGCGCCAATACGTCGGCTGTGACTATTTTACTTATTCTACACTAAGAAAAGTGTAAAGAACTATATTTTTATTTTATATTTTAAAATGATATGTTCATTTCTGGAACAAAGACTGCCCGCGTTGAAGTATTTACTTCAAAACGAAAGAAAGAGTGATTTGAGAAAGTAAGCAAACTTAACTTAAATGTAATTTAAGAAATAACTATTCCTAAACTAGAGTAATACATATAAATGTGACAAAATTTAAAATTTTAATTTTCTACTTTGTCCACAGGAAGAGGACAGAGTTTTGTAATGGGTCTATTAAAATATCCATCTCTAGTCTTTATTTTAACACTACGGACCTTATCGTCCTTACCAGTAAACAATTCAACAATTCTTGCCAATGGCCAGTGTAGGGGTGGAACTTTATCTTCCTTTAATAGAACTAAGTCGTTAACTTTAAGATTCTTCTGTGGTGTTAACCACTTGAGGCGATTCTGAAGTTGATTAAGGTAATCAATTTTCCAGCGTTTGGCAAATGATTGCTGAATCTTCATGTAGTTTTGCCAAATTGTTAATTTATTGTCAGGTATTTCCGTCACTATCTCTTCAGGAAATGACGTAATTGGTTTTCCTATTAGGAAATGTCCTGGAGACAATGTGTTAAAGTCATTTGGATCATTTGACATAGCACAAAGAGGGCGTGAGTTTAGTACTGCTTCTATTTGTGCGAGAACTGTGCTAAAGGCTTCAAAAGTTAAAGTGGTATTGCCTAAAAGCCTTAAAATGTGATATTTGGCACTTTTTATGGCTGCCTCCCAAATTCCACCATGATGCGGAGAATGGGCTACAATAAATTTCCATTGGATTTCAGAAGAGGAGAGAAAATTGAATATGGACTCAGAGGTTTCCTTTTGTTTAAGAAATAGTGCAACTTCCCTCAACTGATTTCTAGCTCCTAGAAAATTAGTGGCGTTATCTGAGTAGATAATTTGTGGACAGCCTCTCCTACTGATGAATCTTTTTAAAGCAAGTAAGAAACTTTCGGTAGAGAGACCTGTGACTAATTCGATGTGCACTGCACGAGTAACCATACATACGAACAACGCTTTGTAGGATTTTATTTTTGGAGCCTTTCTTAAATTGGAGCTTTTTATAAGAAATGGACCACCAAAGTCTAGACCAACATTGGTAAATGGAGGGGAGAAACATGAACGTTCCCGTGGTAAATCAGCCATTAACTGTGTGGCTGTCTTTGCTTTAAATTTAAAACAATCGTGACATTTATTAATTATTCTTTTAGTTTCTTTGAGACCATTTAGACACCAATATCTTAAACGAAAATTGGAAAGAGTATTTTGAGGGCCTGCATGACATAATCTTATATGTTCTCTATGCAGCATTAATTTTACTATGTGATTATGAGAGGGTAGAAGTAATGGGTACTTCTGTTCATATGGGACGTCTGAGTACCTTAGACGACCACCTACACGAATCATTTGCTGATTATCTATGAATGGGTTGAGTTTTAAAATTGTTCTATTTGAAATTATCTCCTTATTTTTAAGACAAGAAAATTCTCCAAAAAAGTGTGCCTTTTGCAAAAGTTTTATTATTAAATTTTCAGCATTTTTTAATTCTGAAACAGAGAAGGGTCCAACATATTTTTCATTTGGAAACTTGAAATTGTGAATATACCTGAGAATAAGTGTGATACTGCGTTGTAGTTTTGAGAAGTTTGAAAATTTGAGAGATAAATTTTCAATGAAACTTATTGGGCTTTCTTGTGCTAGATGAACTATTTTCTTTTCCTCGGGTATTTTACTTACATTTGGCTTTGAATCATAAGAAGTTAAATCTAAGTCATAATTAAGTAGAAATGAGGGACCTTGAAACCAAAATTTTGAGTTTAGAAGTTCAGGAGCAGACATGCCTCTTGACGCCATATCTGCGGGGTTTTGTTTTGACTTTATATATCGCCACTTAAATTGTGGGTTTCCTTGTATTTCAGAAACTCTATTTGCAACAAACTGTGACCATCTCGAGCTATGTGAGCCTAACCAAGCAAGTACGATTTCTGAGTCCGTCCAGCAGTTTATTGAGTCTATTTGAGTTAATTTATTATTTAGAATTTCAACTATTCTTTTAGTGAGTTTGCTGCATAAAACAGCACCCATAAGTTCTAACTTAGGTAAAGTTAATGTTTTTATTGGAGCTACCCTACTTTTAGAGGTGATGAGTGTGGAAGAGATATTTCTTGAGCTATAAGTAACTCTAATATATATGCAGCTGGCGTATGCCTTTTCACTAGCGTCGGAAAATGCGTGTATTTGTATAGTACATATCTGTACCGTAGAGGTAAAGGGTAGTAACTCCATTTTTTTCTAATTTGGACTTAATACTTTGGCTAAGCTTAAAATGTTCCAATCTTATTTGTGGCAAAAGATGGTATGTGAAGTATTACTGGTGGCCTAGATATTCTTATAAGAAAAAGTAGTATATCCTTTGGAGAACGAGGTAAAGCATAGTAACTCCATCCGCTGTCGGATTTGTTTATCGAGCAGGCTATTTCGCGCGCGGTAAACAGCAGTATCTCCAGACAAGTGTTAGTCACCTTGATTGACAGAGCGTTTTACTTGATAGATAGTTGACAGTTACAAAAAATAAAAGCAAAAATGAATTCCAAAGACTCTAAAACTTTGGAAAATTTAAAAAACATGGTTGGATCGAGGATATGTGCGATTGTGGAAAAAGCAAAAGCTGAAAATTTGACCGTAGACGGTAAGTGAGGTTAAGTTTTAATTTTTATATAATCTTATAACACTAGGAAATAACATGTTCTAAAAATGTTGGTTTGTCACGTTTTATATAGTAGGTGTTTACTTGTTCTTGCTCTTTAGAGTCTTTATAGTTGGGCATTTGAAAATATTGCTGTTGTAAGAGTTCTGACCGGTAGATATTATGTTGTTTTATTCACTGCCCAATTCTCAGATGCATAAGTACATTTATTGCTCCTTTTTTAAAGTAATTGAAATTCTTAATCTTCAACAAATATTTGTAAAATCTAATACTAATACAAAATTAATATAACCAGTAAGGGGAAAGGAACAAAAATGCACAATTTTGACGCCTTTCAAAATTTTCTATGTATTTTAAATGTTATCGTTTATTTCGAATCCTGAGAAAACTAATAAGTATTTTTAACAAATTTAAACGCAAAATGAAAGGGCCGAAAGTCCCTTAGAATGAATAAAAATTTGTTTTGAATGAGATATTTCAAATTCAAAATCACACTACATTTTCTCTTCGTTTTTCATCCCCGTAACTTATTAAAATAAACATTATAGAAGTTTTCAGGGACTGTCGTCCCTCGGTAATAAAGGTAATCTTCCATTCTGAGTTTAAATTTTTCAGAAATACTTATTAGTTTTCTCAGAATTCTAAAAAAAAATGAATCCCATTTAAATATCATTGAAGTCAAAAGTTCGTACCCATCCCCTTAAGGCTGTTTTAGCAGTTCAAGCCAACTGCGATTTGAAATGGGCGTATCACTTACTTTTCTACACTGCTTACGCCAGACCATCTTTACTCAGTGCCGCCGGCCGACGGGTAGTTTAATGACAACAAATACATTATTCTCCATTCAAATTAGTTTTAACACGAACTAACTGACCGTACGTTCATGAGATTTGACGTCACGAAGGCGATAACGATGAAACTAAGCCCAATGATGAGTAACACGTTTCACTATTAGATTTCAGTATTTTTAGGCAATTTTCTTTAAAGTTGGAACACGCTTTTCTCGATTATTACTGGACACAGAAAGGTGAAACAAAAATCAACGATTACAGAAAAAAAAACTCTTTCGAGTGATGGGCGTAAAAAGTTTGGTTATAATAGAACGTTAAACAGTATATTCCAATTTTTCAACAGAAGTTTCAAAAAAATAAAAAAAGTAAAACCATCAGTTTAAAGGCAACATAATTTCGAATAACGTGTCCAAATTTCGAGACATTTTGTCAGTAAATAACAGAGAAAACACTGTCTCTAGGTTTTGATGCACCGATAAAACAGCCTTAAGTAGTATTTTTGTAGTAACTGGTATTGTATTATCTTTTTAAGAAAACATCAACCTGCAAAATAGTGAACTTGCTGCTTTTTTTGAGAATCACACAACAATGCCTCTAATCCATTTTTTGCTTTATTCTGTGTATTGTTCTGAAGTTATTTTCTTGTGGTATCTTATGTAATTTATTATTTTAAATGGAAATAAAGCCACAATTTATTTTTAACTAAATTCATTTAAAAATAAATTGTGGCTTTATTCCCATTTAATATAATAAATTATTCTGTGTACTGTTAACAGTTCGACAGATAGAGAAGATTAAATAAAAATAAATTTTTTTATTTACAGAATCGACGAACGCCTCTGATATTGCTCAAGCTTCAACAAGCCGTGCTCAAAATTGCAATTATTTGTCTAATTTAACTGAAGAATGTGTTAGCGATGATGATAGCGTAAAAGACCCCGATTACACAGACGATGATGGAGAAAATATGGACAGCAATAACAATAGCTACAGTAGCAATTATTTGGTAGACAATAATGGTGAATTGGAAGCAGATGATGATGAAGATGTTCAACTTGACAAAAACTTGACTGAAAATGAAACGGAAACTAATAACCAAATCAAAAAGAAAAGACGTCATAAGAAACCAGAAACTTGGAAAGTAACAAAAAGAGTAGAGGCAACATTAGGAGGAAAGGAACACATCAATAAATCAGGTAAAATTGTAAAAGCTAAAGCAATGAAGCCCCCTTGCCCTCCTTGTCGACTAAAATGTTCAGAAAAAATAGCAGAAGCTGTAAGACAGCAAATTTTTGAGAATTATTGGTGTAACACAAAAAATTGGGAGTTAAAGCGTCAATTTGTGCGCTCGCATATCACTCCGAAGAGTGTAATACGTCGTAGACCTAAAAACCATTCTAAAAGGCCGAGAGAAGTCAGCATTTCTTATAATTTTGATATAAAGTTAGATGGAGGTGTAAAAAAAATTGACGTATGTAAAAAATTTTTTTTAAACACTCTAAATATTTCAGAAACAGTTGTACGTAACGTTCTAAAAAACGACAATATGGGAGGCTTTGTGGCACAAGACCATAGGGGAAGGCATGAACCAATTAATAAAATACCAGAAGCGGTTTTGGATCGAGTACGAGAGCACATTAAGTCGTTTCCGTGCTACGAAAGTCATTATTCTCGATCCAAAACTGCCAAGAAATATCTAGGACCAGAATTGAGCCGTGAAAAAATGTACAAATTATATACCTTAAAGTGTGAAGAAGACCACATTCCAAATAATGAAATTGTTAAATTATGGCTGTATAAAAAAATTTTCAATAATGATTTTAATTTAGCATTTAAATCGGTTTCCGTGGATACTTGTGATAGTTGCGATCGGTTTATGCTACAATTAAAAAACTGTTCCGAGCAAGAAACAATAACATTACGGCGAAATTATGAACAACATCTTCAAGAAGCAGAAAGTCGATACAAAATGAAAGCAAACGATAAAAATGAAAGCAAAAAATCAGCTGGAAAAACTAAAATTATAATGTGTGATTTGCAGAAATGCTTGCCTACGCCCTGTTTGACAAATAACCAAAGTTTCTACAAGCTGAAATTATGGACTATAAATTTCACGATATACGACGCCACAGAAAATAAATCGTATTGCCTTATCTGGGACGAATCCGAAGCTGGAAGGGGTGGCCATGAAATTGCCTCGGCATTAACTAAATGGGCTATGACAGTTCTATCACAAACTGATGTGGAAGAATTGGTTATTTGGTCAGATAATTGCCCTAGTCAAAACCGCAATGTTATGGTAATGATGAGCTACTTTTGGCTTTTCAACATCTGCCCTAATTTAAAAGTAGTTAACCATAAATATTTACTGAGAGGACACACTCATTTAGAAGCTGACCAAGTGCACGCTATAATTGAAAGATCTGTAAAAAAACAGCCAACAATGCAGATCGTAACGCCTTGGGATTGGCAGCAATTAATCAGTTCCGTAGGTGCTCAGGTGATTAAAATGGACAAGGATGACTTCAAAAATTTTGAAGTACTTTACTCTCAATCTCAATCCCCATTCATCAGTAAAAAGAAAAATGCCGACAATAATAATTTCCTCATTTCAAACGTAGTCCAATTCCAAGTAAAAAAATACACACCGACCATAATTTTTTATAAAGAGGCTTTTGAAGAAATTAGACCCAAAGAATTACACGTCGCTAGAAGAACAGCAACTGCGATCAATCTTCCAGAGCAGTTACCACTACGATATCAAAAACCAAAAGGGATCACACAAAAGAAAAAGGATCACTTACTAATCCTTTTACAATGGATCCCCAGTCAGTTTCAGGAGTTCTATAGAAATTTAGTTGTTACTACAAAAAAAGTTGATGATAGCGATGATGAATAAATGTTTTTTTATCATTTTTTGTGTTTTTGTTTGAATTTATGTAGGCACTTACTATTTTTTACAATGTTTTATCTGCCGGTACATGCCGAGGCAAAAGACCTTAAGTCCCAATATTATGTAATATATAAACAAATTTTTTATCACAGTAGGACAATATTGATTAACTAAAATATAACGTTACAATTATATAAATACATAATTTCATATGTCTTCAGATTAAGAATGGTTGCAATAATTATCTGGAACTCATCTTATTTTCCCATTATCTCAAAACTTCACTAAATGGATATACTACCCTTTACCTCTACGGTACAGATATATAATTTTCAATAAAAAAAGGTCTGTGAATTTTTAAATGTTTTAGTGCTGAAATATGTTTGAGAAAATTTAACCATTCATTTAAGAGTGTAGAGTCTAAACTTTCATTCCACTGAATTTTTGAAAGCCAAATTTTTTGCATTATTATTTTTGCAGTTACTATTACAGGATTAATTAATCCCTTGGGGTCGAAAAAACTTGCGATTATCGAGAGCACTTGTCTCTTAGTGTAGGAATCTTTTATTGCGATTTCTGGCACTGAAATAGAGAAACTATCTAATTTAGAGTCCCAACAAAGACCTAATATTTTATTGGAATGATTTTCTGAAGATATAACATACGTAGAGTCAGTTGAAAATTGTGAAATATTTTCTAAAAATTGTGGTGAATTTGAACACCATTTGTGAAGAGATATGCCTGCCTTTTGTAGCAGTGCAGTGATTTGCTCATGCTCAAGTGTGAGTGTTTCAATACTATTTGTACCATATAATATGTCATCAATATAGCAAAAATTAATGAGCATATCATGAGCGAGAGGATATTCTTCCTTATGCATGTTTGCGAGTTCAATTAAACATCGTGTGCTAAGGAAGGTAGCTGGTTTCGTTCCATAGGTAACCGTTTCCAATTGTATACATTTTAACGGCTCCGAGGGAGAGTTGCGCCACAAAATATTTAATAAGAAAGTTTGGTTGGGGTTTATTCTGATTTGTCTAAACATCTTTTTTATATCAGATGTGAATACATACTTGAAGAGTCTAAAGTTGACTAAAGTGTCAAATAGTTCTGGTTGTGTGGTATAACCCTTTAACATAATATCATTAAGGCTAAAACCAGAAGTGGTTTTCATGGATGCGTCAAAAACTACGCGCAAACGAGTTGTGAGAGAAGTGTCTTTTTCTACACTGTGGTGAGGCAAGAAATATTTGTTTTCTGAGTGTACATTCTGCAGAGACAACGGAACATATTTTGCATGTCCTAATTCAACATACTCATCTATAAAAGATTTATATTGTTTGTAAAGAGAATCATTTTTTGAGAATTTGTTTTCCAAATTTAGAAATCGCCTTCGCGCCATTTGGAAAGAGTCGCCCAATTTATTATTTTCATTAGGCGTGCATAGGGGTAAATCTACTTGGAACTGTCCATTCGGTAGGATTTGTGTTGTGGCTTTAAATATTTTCTCAGCCTTTTGATCATCAGGACTTAAATGCTTTATTTCGGGAACTTCTTCAATGTCCCAAAACCTTTGGAGAAGATTATTTATATTTTCTTCTTCAGTGTGAGATTGAACAAATAAAGAAATTTGATTCGAGTGTGAATAGTTACAGTTTGAGTGAGAGTGCATCTTTTTCTTAGATGAAACTTGTGGAGATAAGTTACCGAACATGACATATCCTAAATGAGTGTTTTGAAGCACTGGAAGACCTGCTCCAATATGAATTAAACCATCCTTTAATAGATCACAGTAAATTTCTGCACCTAATAAGAGATCGATTCTCCCTGGGGAGGAGTAAGAGGGATCACTGAGCTTTATGCCATCTGGTATTTTTATTTTGCTACGATCTAGAGGTACCTGAGGTATTTTACACGTAATATTATCCAAAACTGCACATGATACTTCAAATTTTATATCATTGTTTTTATATGGGAAAAATTCAATGTTTACCATTTCATTTGAGATGGAACAATTTTGAGAGATTGTGGAAATTTGTAATCTTTTATTAGTGGTAGAGTAATTTAGTTTATTTACTAAATCTTTTGTTACAAAGCTCGATTGAGATCCATTATCGAGAAGACATCTTGCGTGTACAGGTTGTCCACTTTTAGAGTAAATTGTTACCAGCGCTGTGGCTAGCAAAACTTCGTTTTTTGGATTGAAAGTTGAGAGAGAAGAGAAGAGATGCAAGATGAATTTTGACTTTGTGTGTCTGAGAGTAGACAATTTTCATTTGTCTGAGTGCTTAAGTGAGTAGAAGTGTTTGGTGATTCATTATATGAATGTGGAGAATTAATTGTTTGAGTAACTTGGGCATTATTACTCCTTTGATGAACATGAAAATGACTTTGAGAGATATGTGGTGCACTATGGCGAGTTTGTGAATCACCCTGTATACTTGCGGAGGATTGAGAGGTTTGTGGTGCATTAAAGCGTGATTGTTGCCTATTGGCGTGACTTTGATTACCATCATGTGAATTTGAAGCACTTTGATTGCTTCGAGTGGGAGAGAATAAATTATTTTGATGAGTGTGAGGAAAATTATTTTCTTCATGCAAAAGTGTATTGTGCTTTTTATTGCAAATTTTACATGTGTATTTAGAGATGCATTTATCAGTAAAATGCTTAGTGCCAAAACAGTTTCTGCAAAGCTGTGCTTGCTTTACAAAATTAAACCTTTCTCGAGAATTTGTGTCTTTAAATAAGTTACACTGATATATTTTATGACCAGTTTGTTTACAAAATATGCAATTTTCATAGCTAGATTTATTATTATTTATAGTAGAAATATGAGCAGTTTTTTGAGTGACTTTATTATTAAACTTTGACTGAGTTTCAGTGTAATTTAGTTTCTCTAAAACATCACATCTTTTTTCTAGAAATTCAAAAAATTGTTTGAGTGTTGGAACATTCTTAGAACCTACTTCATATTCAAAAGCCTTGTGAGAAGCGAAATCTATTTTTTCTAAAAATATTTCTATTAAAAGGAGGTCCCAATGTTCAATTGGAACTTCGAGATTACTAAGAGCTTGAAGCGTTTGCTTCGTGTGTACGAGAAAATCTCTTAGTACCTGAGGAGTGCATTTAACTAGAGATTGAGACTTTAACAGCCTTTTTATAAGAGTACTAATCACTCGTGATTTGTCATCATATCTTTCTTTTAGGGTTTTTATAGCGATAGCAAAATTTGCATCTACTACTTCGATGCTGCTAATTAAGTTTAAAGGTTCTCCTTTGAGGAAGGATTTTAAATATATAAACTTTTGTACATTATTTAAACTTGAATTGTTTGTGATCAGAGTTTCAAATAGTTGAAAGAATTCATTGAATTTTGAGAAATTTCCGGTAAAGGTTTTCATGCTAATTTCAGGCAGCCTCGCACTGGAAACAGCATTATTATTTGAGCTAGGTACTTTATTTTCTGTTAAATTTAATTCTATTATTTTTCTTTGCAAACCTTGAAGTGTGTTGAAGTATTTTTCTTCAACATTTGCTCGATCAGCTGATTGTTGGTCGCTGTCATCAGTCTGTTCGATTTCTAATTGAATTTGTTCATATTGTGTGAAAAAATTAAAAAGTTTTTCTTTCCTATTTTCAAAATCAAGTATTTCGTTTTCTGTGTCTTTATTGGCTATAAACCATTCTGAGATACGTGTAATTGATGCTTTAAGTGATTTGCGCTTTTTCTTTAAAGCTTCCATTTTTTATTTAAAGTGAATTTATTTGCAAATATATGCTGAGCGAGAAATAAGAGTAAATGATTTTGTTTAGTGTAAATGTCTTTTTCAACTAAAACGCGATTTTAATTTTAATAGAGTATTTTTACTAGAGTGATAAACAAATATTATTCGTGAGAGCGGGCTGTGAGACAATCTGTATAATAAATAATTGTCAGCTATCTTTAGCGATATTGAGAAGAAAGATCTGTTGTCAAATCAAAGCCATTAGTTAATATAAATATTAATAAACAAATAAAAGTCAAGACAAATATCTACCAAATATAAAATGTGTGCATGCAGTGACTATAGAAATATATAGAAAGAGTTTTAACCTCACCAAATGTTTTTCAAGTATCCAATTTAATTACCGCTGTCGCTTACCAGCACATAACGCACTTTTCACAAAACACACGTGTCTAATATTGAACAAAGGTCAACTTGTGCAATCTTTCTTCTAGGGACGAGAAACCATTATTCTTTCTTCCTGTTGCTCTCCGGCGTGTGTAATCCTTTTCTTTCTTCAGTCCTGTTTCATAAAATAATCTGTGCTCGATAGGACCACGAATGAGTGGGAGCCTTGTAACTGGCTCCCTATATTCGAGGGTTGGAAATCCTTTGATTCCAAGCCTTACTTCAAAGGACTTGTGAATGGATGTATCTCCATAGGTTTAGTTCTTCAGTGACCGTTGAAGGATAAGGATTGTTAAGGTGAGCAAATATTGCTCCAGAGAAATAAAATCACTTCAAGTTTATCGACTTATAATTAACTATTTTTAGATTAAAGAGGTTCAAAACGACCGTAGCTGACAGTACAGTATCAAATAATTCTTTCTTTATCACACGTAAAAGAGAAAAACCGTATTTATGAGAAAAAATGCCCGATTTCGGCGTAGAGAAATATTTTATACGTGAATTGAGAGTGAATTTAAATTCCGATGCCTCAAGGGCGATCTGTGAGAACTAACTAATAACAAAATACTTGGTGCGTAAAAGTGTAGATTACCCCTCTTGTATTTAGGTGTGAAAACTATTTAAGAGGCTGTGGCGCCAATACGTCGGCTGTGACTATTTTACTTATTCTACACTAAGAAAAGTGTAAAGAACTATATTTTTATTTTATATTTTAAAATGATATGTTCATTTCTGGAACACTTAATGTATATTCACAGTTTAGATTTTAGTCCAAGGAACCAATACCATAGACATGTAATACCTAGCGTTGTAATCTAAAACCCCCAGTGTGAAAGAGGAAAAAGATGCGAGCAGTCCTTGCATCTATTTCTAATGGGAGGGGTTTACCGATCACGTGATCCCACTACCAAACAATCTCCAAATACAAGTAAAGTCTCTTCTTCTTCCTGTGCCCTGCTCGATTATCGTGCGTTGGATATCAAATTGGCTATACTAATTTTGTCCACGGCAGCTCGAAAAAAGGATACTGATTATCTGTTAAACCATTCCCTCAGGTGTCTAATCCATGACGTTCTTCTTCGACTTGGTCTTTCTCTCTCGTCGGATGACGCATAACTTGGCCAAAATATTCCAGTTTGCGATTTTTAACTATTCTGACCTATTTGTAACTTTTCCCATCCGCTGCAAAACAACCGCGTTAAAAACTCTACCTACCCAACTTATTCACAGAATTCTCCGATATACCCAGATGTCAAAGGCTTCTAGTTTTCTTAGAAATGTATGCATTACAGCCCAACCTTCGACACCATATAAAAGAATAGAGAACACATAACATTTTACTAATCTAATTTTCAGTTTCAAAATAATAGATATTAGGTATCACATAAGATTTTCTTCAACTTAAAAAATGCAGCTCTGACTTTCTCCATACGTATTCTAATTTCTTTGCTCATGTTTCAGTTCTCATTTAGAGAACTGAAGAGAAGTGATGCTGTTGGTTCTCTCTAGTTGTTCTCCATAAGCTGTTACCACTTTTATGCTTATTATGTACGCTGTATTTATGGTGTTTAGCATCAGTCCATGTTCATCACACGAATCCTATTAATCAGATGTTGAAATTCTGTTCTACAGTACTGCGCGAATTAATGCATTCATAGGCTGTTTTAATGAAAAAACAGTTTATTTAGAAAAAAAATATATTTTGATAAAACTAATAAAGGTAAACTTACATCATTTGGTAGGAAATATGTACCCCTTTGCTGCAATTACTGCTTTGACTCGTTTTGGCATAGATTCTACGAGCTTCTGACAGTTGTCAAATATCCTTTCAGCTTTGCAAATGGCCCATAAATTTTCAATGGGGAAGAGGTCTGACGAATTACCGGACCAATCTAAAACATTAATCTTCTTATTTTTGAAAAATTCCATCTTTTGCTTTGACTTTTGACAGGGAGCAGAGTCCTGTTGAAGAATCGCTACTCCTTGAAGCTGACATTTTTGGAGTTCTGTGCCCAAACGCTGTTCCAACATGGATTTCTATTTTTGGCTGTTCATCGTGCCTTCGATTGGTACCAAAGATCCAACCGCCATGTATGAAAAAACATCCCCAAATCATTTTTTTGACTGGATGTTTTATGGTTTGATCAATATGAGATGGTGTAAGGTTTTTATTGTCAGACTTGCTGACGAATTTCGACCGCTGTCGCTGAACTATAAAGTGAGTTTCATCTGTAAATAGGACTTTTCTCCAGTCGTCAACGGTACAATTAGAGTATTTTTTTGCCCACAATAGCCTTTGTTTCTTCATTCGTTTAGTTAGATCTGTAAATATTGAAAAATATTCAGCACAATACTGAAGTTGCAATTAAAACCATGTCATCGGGTACCTCAAATTATCAATATTGATACCATTAATTTTGATACCATATTGAACACTATCTACTACAAGTAGGGTAACAACTTAAATATAACTAATATCTAATTAATGTAATATTCATTATTATAAACCAAAAAAAAATCAGTTGAAAAATCGAATCCCGAATATCCACATCTGAAAGTAAAGACAATAACACGTCCTTCGCAACCTCTCTCTGTTGCGTCAACCATTTAAGTTATATTTAAGGTGCTACCCCACTTGTGTTTGGAGATAGTTTGGTAGTGGGAAGGTCACGTGGGCGATAAACCCCGCCTATTAGAAAGATATGCAATGACTGCTCTTATCTTTTTTCTCTGTCGCACTAGGGGAACGGTTTTATATTTCAACGCGCAGTCTAGGTATTACATGCCTATGGCCAATACATTTTTAAATTTGAGGTTAAGTTATGTTCTATTCTTTTTGATTATGTTTCTTTTATCTCAAATGAGCATCCAAGGTCATGCACAGGTCCTTAACATTTTATTGTTTATCACTATGTCTAACTTTTTAAATAGTCATCATCCATTGGTTTATCTTGTTGCGTGACTTTATAAGTTTTTCTCTACTTTTACTATTATTTTTGCCACCTGCTAGTATAGCTGTATTATCGCCTAAGTAACTATTTTAATATTTTGCTATTGAGTGCGGAAATTACTAGAAGAGCAAGACTAGCATGGGCAGGATTTGGAAAACTTAGTTGGATACTTAAGAACCGCAAAATACCCCAATACTTGAGGAGCAAAGTGTTCAACCAATGCATCCTTCCTATCATGACATATGGATGTCAAACCTGAACCCTAACCAAGGCAAACATGAATAAACTAGCCACAACAGAAAGAACAATGGAAAGAGCAATGTTAGGTATACGACTGTCAGATAAAAAGAGGAACGACTGGGTAAGATCCAAAACAAAAGTCGAGGACATAGCAACAAAAATTGCCAAACTTAAATGGAGCTTCGCGGGCCACACTGCTAGACAAAAAGACCAACGCTGGAATACTACAATACAACATTGGAGACCTTACGAAAGTAATCGACCAAGAGGAAGACCACAGATGAGATGGGTTGATGATATTAAAAGAATAGCCGGAACAAATTGGAAATATGTTGCTCAGGATAGAGACCGATGAAAGGAGTTGGGAGAGGCCTATGTCCAAACATGGACGACAGAAGGCTAAGAAGAAGAAGAAGAGCTATTGAAGTATATTATGTGTATCAAACAAGTAAAGAACTGGTCGCGGTACACTACCCTAATCAACACTCGCTTTAATTTGTCTTATTTCAGAGTACGCCTCTTGTTTCTTTTTAGGTAAGATTCGATATCTCTGTCCACATATTGTATAAGCATAGTCAGGTCAAGTTTTTTCTCATAAGTTTGGAGGTTTCCTAATAAATTTTAATTTTTCAAAAATATGTAAAAGTCTGAATGCTCTTCTGTATATAAAATGTTCAATAATCTGAAGACTTCAGTTTTGAACTTGCACAATTTTGAAAATTAATAACTTTATTTTAACAAGTTAGATTGCAAAATTTTTGTGCAAAAACTATTTGATCGATTATATTGAAAATTTGTGTGATGATTGAACATATTAAGAACGTTTTTTTCTGGATGTGAAAAAAACGTTTCCGAAAGTGTGAAGGGCCTATATATATATATATATATATATATATATATATATATATATATATATATATATATATATATATATATATATATATATATAAATATATATATATATATATATATATATATATGTATATATATATATATATATATAAATATATATATATATATATATATATATGTATATATATATATATATATATATATATATATATATATATATATATATATATATATATATATATAGTCCAATAATTAATATAACAAAAAGCAAAAAAAAATCTAAAAAAGTTCTAAAACCAATGAGATATATGAGAAAAAGAGGTAAAATAAAATTTTTTTTAATTTTTTAATATATTGTTTAATAAAAAGTTAAGCCAACTTTTGAGAATTCACGCAAAGTGAAAATCTGATTTCTAGTGATACTTGGAAACGATTTATCCAAAAAACTACTTTTATTTATTTCCCATCTGATCTATATATAGTATAAAAGAAAATAGTAAAGTCCTATTTTTGTTACATATTAATTTAAAATTTATTTAAGTATTCTACAAGAGAAATCTGACTACTCAACTTCTGTGACGTTGTGTTTGTTCTCAAGTGCAGTGTGGTATATGATGTTTATTCTGAAAGTAAAACAATAAAGAAAATGAATGTTTTAGACCTTTGGATCTATATGTCCATGTTTTAGAAAGTCGGAGCAAAAATTATTACCACTAATTAAAACATTTATAATATTTTTTTTTTGTTTATTAGGAATGATAAAAACTTAAGAATATTTCCGAACAGTTGTCTCCAATAAAAATAAACAGATAGTGCAAAATAAAGTAGATTATATATTTGTAAACCTGTCTATAGCCGCTATGCGATATTCAAAAATATATAAAAGTGAATCTAAACTGATATCCTGAATTTGTTTAACTTGTACAAAAATACGACTTTGGTCCATAACTGAATACCTTTTCAGGTTTTAGTTTTTACTAAATCACGAAATTTATATTTAATATTATAAAAAATTTTTTAATTAAATACAAATATTATATACAACTTTTCATTTATGGATTTTAAACTATTGTAATATGGTAAGAATAAAAAATATCATCATCACAATTTTTATTCACGCTTTTTAGCCAATTTTAGTTCTACTGGATAAATTACATTAGGATAGGATTGAAAAAATTAGGTGCTTCCGACAAAACCCTTTAAATATTTTATTATTTACTTATCCGCTTTTTGTTTTCAATCCAATCCTCAATTATGGTGTAGGGCGATTTTTTATCTAGTTTGTGGGTGACGTATATTTGGGTGTTTTAGAGTATTACTACGATAGATGTTTTTTTGTAAAATATATGTTAAAATAATACCTTTAATATTTTCATCTGAATTATAAAATGTTAGAATTACCTGTCCAAGAGTATTAAGCTTTTTTATAAAAAGCATTACGTCAATTTAAGCGTATATGTCGCGACTAATGCTTGTTTAAGCTCCGTTCTTATCAGCTTCTACATGATTGCCATTTTAATTTAAATATTTTATTTATATGGTATTAAATGACAATTGATTGTAATAAATTTACATTTTACTTTTGTTTTTGACGTCTTGATTGCCACCCCGGAAATTGTTTTCAAAAAGGAGTATTTTGAAAATCAAGAGTTATTTTAACCTGTAGATGTTTATTAATTGGCGCTTTGTTTTTCCAATTTGATAGATTACTTACTTGGTCTCGATCTTGTAGGCAAATAGCCATGTTTTGATTGAAAATTCTGAGGGAGATGTACCTTCGGGTTGACATCAAATTAATGATTTTCATATATTTATATAGTATGTGTTTATGTTCTATGTATTATGTAGATGCTGTATCTCTAACCTTCTATTTATCCATTAATGCTGGTATGTTCTTGCTGCTGACTTCTTCTTTTAGTATGGGTAACCAGATCGTGCAACATTCTGTTGATAGGTTTGCTACACATGTTTCTTTATTAAGATGTGCTCTGCTTCTTTGATTTTTCTATTTTTGCTCTCTGTTTTTTTATCACTATTATGCATCTTTCCATTTTATTCTGTGCTCATTGTCCCAGGCATGTTTGCAAATCTGGGATCTGTCGAAGTCTATGCTTTTGATTTATGATTCATGCTCATTTATCCTGATACTAAGTGGTCTTGCGGTCTTTCCCACATAAAAATTGTTGCATTCTAAAATATTTTATTTATTTTTTATTCTAAAAATTTTTATATTATATATATTTCTTTGATCTCTCCTGTTTTGTTTGGTTTTGGACAGTTTACTATTTACTGGTTAACAAGTTTATTGGTTGTATTGAATGTATTGTGATGTATTTATTTCCTATCCTTTTTAATTTTTTGATAAGTCTTTTACATTTGCTATTGTTGTCATCTTCAAATCCGTTCTTGTAAGCATTTGTGGATTGCGTATGGCGTTATGTTGTTTCCTTCCTTCAATCTTCCGAATTTTTTTGTTTATAAATGACATTGAATAATCATGTTTTGTGAAAACCCTTTTTAGCAGGTTTTTTCTTCCTGAATTGCATTTTCATTAGAGCAAATGTTTTGAGTTCTATCATAATATAGTGATTTAATAATTTCCTTTTTAATGTTTATATTTAAATTTAATATCTGTGGGCGTGGTTTTATTTTGAGGTAGTGAGTTCTTGTTTTCTTCTTCCATGGTAGATTTGATTGATTCTTTACTGTTAATATCCATCAAATATGTTTAATTTATTCAGTGCTTCTGGTCCATGAGACCAAATGGTCATTTTAGTTATTACTTTTTCTGGGAATTAACCACATATTTGACGTTTCGACTTCCAGCTAGGAAATCGTTTTCAGAGTACAATTCTTTCTTCAAAAAAGATGTATTTTGAAAGCAACTAGTGTATGATACGCTACAGTCATGCAGGTTTTTCTCCCGTTCCCAGAATTACACCATGTCTGTTCCAAAAGTGTTAAAAATTATATAATGTAGTTGTAGATTTACAACAAGACCTACAACTTCGCAGTATTTGACTACAAAAATGTCCTCTGTGTGTTATCATGTAAGTATTCAATCATATTTTAATGAGATTAATATATTACAGGTGTCTGACCTGCTTAATGAACCAACATTTTCCTAGGATTTTCCTTATTATCTTACAATTAGACCTAAAAGTATAATGCTGTATTATTTATGTTCAGCCCAAATTTTTCTCCTTCCGCGTTAATACTGTTAAAAGCACTTATAAAGCTCCTCTATAGTGTCAGACAAAATAACCGTATCGTCTTCATATCTAATTAAAAGTGAAAGCACTCCATTGAATCCTACTGCTTCCTTGAATATGTAATACGAATTTAGGCTGAATAGCAGAGGTGACAATACACAACCCTGTCGAACGCTTTGCTATATGTCAATATCGTCTGTTGTAGAATGTCCTGCTCGTACCCGTGACTTTTGCCTTCAATATAAATTCCTTATAATTCGGATATCCTCATCAACTTTCATGTTTTAATGTATTTCTATTAAACAAAAAGAGAAATCAAACGATTTCTGCCTAGCGAAACCGAATTCAAATTTTTACCACTGTGTTTCCTAAAATTTGCAAAACAAACAGCTGGATAAATTACTCGGCAAGGGAATCTAAAATTGCATTCCACATGCCGTTTATCCTGGTCAAAATTCGTAGTGAATTCAGTTTCTTGTACTCCAAACGAAGTAAGTAATAAAACATAATGACGGTACTAGATTTTTGTTATGATACAGGGCAGCGACAACCACTTAGTGAGCAGTGACTATACCGTTCTGATGAGACCTAAAGAGGTCGAAATACGTATCAGCGGTTATCGCCGCCCTGTATCAAAACAAAAATCTACTACCGTCATTATATATGTATTTCTATTAGTTTATGATGCTGGACTCGATCAAAGGCTTTTTTGTAATCAATGAAAAAAGCAAATACATCGTTTCTTTGATCTCTGCATTACTGTAGGAGTAGGTGTATATTAAATAGAGCTGCGCTTGTTCCAAAAGCGTTTTTAAAGCCAAACTGTGTGCCGTCTAAATTTGTTTCTCATATATTTCTGATTTAATTATATATTTTTCGTAAAAAGGTTTTAGGCATACGTGACATTAGGCCAATTAGTCGATAAAATCCGCACAGTTCCTAGAATGTGGTTTTTTAGGGATAGTTATAAATGCGGATTTTAACCGGTCTTCTGGGATCTGTGATGTCCTGTCGTCTGTTATCTTTAGAAGTGATATATTTTTCCAGCTGTCTTTTTAATTTTTCGTTATCCAAATCAATTGAAAGCTAATAAGTGGAAAACTCAAAGAAAATTTTGACGGTCAAAAAGGTTAAAATTTTAAATTTAGAAATTGTATTTGTTAAAAGCAGTCAGATTCTCGTAATAATCATTAAAATGTGATATGCTTGACAGTTAAAATGCAGTGGGTCGTTTTTACAGGCTGATATTGATAAGATTACAAAAATAGCTACAATGTTTAAAACCCGACTGAAAAGACACCTTATGTATTTTGTACGCCAAGCAGGCTATTAAATTTTAATATTTTCTAAGAAGCATTCAAGGGAAAATCAGACTGCTGGTAATATTTTAATTACATTATAATTCTATAAAATTCACATATTACGGGTGGCCAACATGCTTAATATAACACCAGTTTCATTCGTCAATATTTTCCTCGCATTTCCACGTGTTATCTTCTAATCAGATGAAAAATATATTATGTTATTTGTGATTATTGCCAATCGCTGCGTCTTACTCCAGTAATTTTTCGATTATAAAAGGATTCTCCGTCGATACACTCTTATGTCTTACACGAAGTTCCAGCATGGTATTTATTTTTTGATTCCTTACCTTAGGTTGAAAGACTAAATTATCAGTCAAAATAGCGTGAGGTGTATGATTTTGAAAGGTTTCGTGTGAGCGTCAAATCGAGTTTTTATGAAATAAAATTAACTTGACAAAAATGAGAGCTGAAAGAACGCTTAATCAAGCAGAGCTTTATAGAAAGAGAAAATATAATAATTAGTGTTAAAAATTTTAAATTATAAAAAATCTCTCCTACTATATTGAAGATATTAAAGGCTTTTTCACCGATAATACTATTCATAATCGTGAGTTTATGATTTTGTTCATACAAAGAAAATGATATACTTCCATAACAGCTACAATCCGAAGCTACAATTTATTCGACTCTATCTGTACCGAGGATATTAATTACTATAGTGGAAATCAGTATTAATGCCTCTTTGTTTAGCTGAAGTAATGCATCTTTTAACATAATGTCTCTTTTTGAGCATTATAGATCCATATTGTTTTTTTTTGTGTTTATTGTTTCATTTAGTGTTATTGATTATATATTTATTCATTTTACTTACTTAATATTGCTTAATTTGATAAATATTTGTTGAGTTAGTTACTTCTTTAAAGTTGTAATTTTTTTTTAGTCCTTTCGTATATCTGCTATTTTGTTCATTGCTTTTTCTTCTTCGTCTTTCTGGAATTTAACGCGTTATTTTGTTTTTTCTCGATTTGTGCATTTAATACAGTAGTACATTTAGGGTTTTTCGTCATGATAATCATCCTTCAGTGGTTTTATTGTTTTCTTTACTATTACTTTGTTATTTTTAATATTGTACATTACATTACGCGTTGACTTTATCTTTTATCTGTAGCTCTATTTTTAGGTGCTGGTTTAATAACATCATTTGTATAAGTTTAATTTACGATCCTGATTGTGAATTTTTCGTCCTATTAAGCGGATAATTTTTTTTAAATATTGCATCTTATCCTTAAAACAACTCTCATCAATCTGTGTTATAAGGTAGCCTTTTCTTTTTCCCAGGTTGTAAGTGTTATCTTCTTCATTTTCTTGGTTTATTAATAGCTAGAGACCATGACAATAACGGAAAAGTCTATTTTTTTACAATTTTTCACTATTTTTTTACAAAATTGTATGTATTTATTGAGCTACTATAATGTAAATTAAACCGTTTGAAATTCTTTGTATGGATTGAAGACTAAGCTCGTAGCCTAACTTTTGATATTATGAATTAAACTGAATGTAAATATAAATTCTGGAAACTTTTAATACCCCTCAATATCTGTATTTCGTATAAGAAAATGAGTAATAAGTTTATGATTACATATTTCAGAAAACTTTGAGAAAATAAAAATGAGAAAGTCATGTGAGGAGTTTTGGCCAACTAATTCCTTTTTTTGAAGCTGCTGCCATTTTAGCTGACATTTAATTGATTTTAAACTTTCTAATACTTCTCATGATTGTGTTCTAAAACTCAGCAGAAAATCTGCAAACTTTGAATATACAGCGAAAACAACTTGCAAAGTTCCGCTCTTAACATCTACTTGAAAAGTTTTTAAACTAAAAATATATACATATTTCGTCAAGATAATGGCAAAATTAGTATAAAACAATATTCCTAATCGTTTTTTTATTATTTTCTCATACATAATATCTCAATAACTACTTTTATTTATCGTTTCTTATTAGTTTTGTTTTTGTAAAATTCTACTATTAGTTTAATGCAGTTGTTTTTTATTCTAGTTATGAATTTATATTCCACAATTCATTATATGTATATTTTTTTCTAGAATTTGTCACTGGAAACGCTTTAGCAGTTCTTGGTCATTTTGTGAAAGTGTCCCCATTTTGACTATGGTCTTATTAGTTATTAGTCTTCCCCAGTAAGCCAGTTTAATTTTGCTGTGTAATTCTGAGCCTTGGACTAGCGTAGGAACACTTATTGGCGAGAACTATTCTTGTTTTAATTTCTTCGCTGACATTGATATTTTCAGTCAGTATCGTCATATATCTTAGGTATCCTAGACTTATGTAGATGTTCACTGTTCACACCCTCTAATTCCATACCATCCAACTATAAGTCTGATTACTTGACCTAGGGACGGACATACAGTATGATGCAAATGTATGGAATAAATTCATTATTTCAGAAACAGACGACTTTGAAAAAAAATCTTAAAACACGTCAATTTTAATTTTTGAATGGCCCTCAACTGCTATATATTATGTGTTGGACATTACGTCATCAGTGTCGGCTAATGTCGTAATCAACGATTTTTTAAATACAAATCGTAGTCACGCGACAGCTCATTTGAAAGGTCTCCTTATCGCCTTTGCAACGATATAATCATTTAAATATTTATTTTTACAGGGTTAACCAAAACTGTTGGTTTATTAATACAATTAACTTACAATTAATGTTTACTTAAATACAATTTAATTACAAAAAATGTTCCAATTGACGACCTTCAGCAATAATACAATGTGAAATATAGGCAATAAATTCTCTCCTAACGTTATCGATGACTTCAGGTGTTATTTGTGCAATTTCCGTTCTGATGCGCTCCTTTAACTCTTCTACATTATTAGTTCGATTTAAATAGTTTTGAAAAATAACTTGGAATACTTACTACAATAATTAATTTCAGATTATAATGTAGCATTGTTTGTTAACAATGTATTTTTTTTGGAACCACTAAAAAACACTATTATGTTTTATTTCCGGTGTATTTTAGTTCAGTGAATGAATATTTATTCTAATTCCATTTTACTTAACAAAGTTCATAATTTTGGTGAACCCTGTAGAAATAAATATTCAAGTGATTACATCGTTGCAAAGACGATAAGGAGACCTTTCAAATGAGTTATCGCGTAACCTCGGTTTGTATTTAAAAAAAAATCGTCGATTACGTCATTATGCCGACACTGATGACATAATGTCCAACACATATATATATATATCAGTTGATGGTCATTCAAAAATTAAAATTGACGTGTTTTTTAGATTTTTTTAAAAGTCGTCTGTTTCTGAAATAATAAATTTATTCCATACATTTGCATCATACTGTATATCACGTTTTTGGAATATATTTTTAATGTTATTTTCGGACAAGACGCCATAACAGAGTCAGAGACCCTGTGGACCGCATGATGATGTCGATATCATCTACATATCTAACCATTTGTACAAATTTATTAAACAATGTGCTATCAACATTAATCGAGAACTCCCGAAGTACGATTTCTAGTACAAGGTTCGATAGAAGGCACTACAGAATGTCATTGAGATGTCATTCTGAATTCCATCTCCTATATAATTCAGTCCGGTTAGACGAAGAAAAGGACTAACCTTACATGGCGAGCTGCCCCAAATTTTATTATTTTTATCTCTAGGGGGATCTATTTACGACTCTTTTAGAACATACTTGTAAGAAGGCACATATGAACGAGCATGGTATCAACATAAATGGAGAGAATATCAGTCATTTGAGATTTGCAGATGACATCGTCCTTATAGCCGATCGTATCGATGATGCAATTATATTCTTTGAAACATTATATCACGCTTCCTTGGATATCGGACTAAACATTAATATGAACAAGACGCAAATAATGACTAATCTAGTGCTAAATCGAAATATTGCTTGTGATGGAAGTGATATTGTGCAGACTACGTCGTATAAGTACCTAGGACATGAAATTCGGTTGGGCAGAGATAACCAGACATGTGAGCTCCCACGTCGCATAGGATTAGCCTGGGCAGCGTTTGGTAAATTAAACTATGTATTTAAACCGGATCTACCAATATGACTCAAAAGGAAAATCTCTGAGCGATGTGTGATACCTACACTCACTTATGGAGCGGAAACATTAACACTCACAAAAGAGGTAATTAATAAGATTCGCGTGACTCAGATGGCTATGGAGCGCCAGATGCTGGGTGTCTCTGTGAGAGATCGAATCCCAAACGAAGAAATACGTCGTAGAACAAAAACAACAGACGCTATCGAAAAAATTGCGTCAGCGTCATTAAAATGTAATTGGACAGGACACGTCGCCAGATTATCAGACAACCGATGGACAAAACGTATTTTAGAGTGGAGACCAAGGCAAGAAGCAATACTGAGTAGAGGACGCCCACCAACTAGGTGGACTGACGACCTGAAGCATATTAGCAATAACTGGATGCAAGTCGCACAAGACAGAGACAGATGGAAAGAACTGAGGGAGACCTATGTCCAGCAGTGAACGCATACAGGTTGATGATAATGGTGTTATGAATGTAGTATCGAATGAAGGTATAGAATGTAGTATGAATGAAGCCCCTATCCGTAGCATTAGATTTGCTGGTAAGGTTTTTAGTTATTGTTATAGTTTACTCGCTGGATCATGTTGCATATTTTCAACTCGGTGGGCGTGGGAAGAAAAGATTTTCTTATTGTTTGCGATCTGTTTTAATATTCCAAAGATATACGAGTTTTTTCTGTTAGCAGTAAACGTAGCTGTGTCTACCAACAAGAGTAGGTGACAATTTTACTAAGGAATTTAGAAAGTTCAATTGCTAGGGTGATTAGTCTGATACTTTTGATGATACTTTTTAATAGGTTCAAACTCTTAAGCAGAACATACTAAATTGCACTTTAGGTAGCATACAAAATATGTTATTACTAAGTCTGACTCATCCGATTAATCTATGGTCCTCCTTTAAGTTGTTTACAATGTTAGTGTTCTTTAACTACCATATTCTATGTTTATCGAAATTTTTTGATATTTGCTCCAATTATTGTTTTCTTTACATTGATAAAAGTAGTAACATAACCCTTTTAAACTTTGCTGCATTTCAGATCTTATTGCACATCTACATTCACTTACTTTTAATCTGGTGGTTTTTTTACAGTTTATTGAAAAAAATAAGTTTTTTGACGATCATTTTATTTCTTAACAAATGTTATTGATTTATTTCTTTAATATTGTCTAGAAAAAAAACAACTTGGATGAAGGAATTTATAGTTTTCCACTTTCCAACGACAAGAATGACCTTTTACTAATCCTAGTTAATTGTTCGATGATTCTCTTATGAGTTATTGCAACATAGTTCAGTGCTTAGGAAATTAATATTGGCCTTATTAGAACGACCCGTTTACTCCTGGATGATCCTCCAGAATCGCGAAAATAAACCCTTTGAATTTAAACCAGCTAAGTAATAGTAGCAGTGGATAACAGAGGGATTGAGTGTCAAAGTGCCTCACTTTGGCTGTTAGTTGATTAGAAATCTCTTGCGGTTGTTGAGGTATTGAGCGTTGTTTGCCTAATTTCCACGATTACACCGACAGTGAGAGCTGATAAGAGCGTTCTCTGTCCTGCGTAAATGAAAGTTTTGCTGCCTCCTCGGTATGCAAATATTTAACGCGTTGTAGAATAAGTACAAGGAGAGATATTTACTATGTGCTTAAGACGGTGTTTTGTTTGGAAAATATCTTATATCAATAATATTTATATATTATATATATACATATATATATATATATATATATATATATATATATATATATATATATATATATATATATATATACTATCCAATTAAATCGGCACCATATGGGACAAACGTTTGTATTTTTAGTTTATGGACAAAATTCTGCATGGTCTAAGTCCTAAAATACAATAATCCAATATTAAATGTTTTCAATCATTTACTCGTTTGTCAAAAAATATGAATTGTGGAATTGTATTTTAGGTTTTAGATCATTCGAAAAAGAATTACTTTTTTGTCATAAAACTAAAAATAAAAAAGGTTTCCATATGGTGTCGAGTTAATTGGACCGTATAGAAAACTTCTTTATTTTTAATTTTATAAAAGAAAGTTATTCTTTATACAAGGTTAAAAAATGCAGTGTACCAAAATTGATGTGTAATTATGAGATTCAATTTATTTAACACCCATTTGTCTCTTCATGGAACGAGGCCGGTAAACGGCTTTTCGAAATTATATTTAGATTGCATTGCAGGCGCCAGTTCCAATTCTGGATAATTTTTAATTATCTCTCCAGATTTGATCCCCGTATTCTTTCGCCGTACTTCCTGGCGTCTTAACCGCGTTCTGTGTTCACCTACCTTTGCCTCCTTCTATATTCATATATATATATATATATATATATATATATATATATATATATATATATATATATATATATATATATATATATATATATATATATATATATATATATATATATAATATGGGGTGGTCAACCATGACCTCCATGGTGGCGGTTGAGGTAGTCGATATCGCTCCTGTCATGACTAATGCTTTCAGTATTTGTAACCAGAGCCTGTTACATTGTATTGATGTATTTGCTATACATTTTTCTTAATTTAGTAGGGTAAGGCCTACTTCTTTGATAACTGTTTATTCATCTTTACATTGCAAGCTGTGCTCGTTATCCCAGGCATGTCTCATTATCCACAGACAAAAAAACTTCCTAATAACGGTCGCATATATATAAAGTATGCTGGAAAACCTTTTTAGTTTATAGAAAAGTTTCTTGATCCCATGATCCATTATTTGTTATGTTTAAAGCTCTAATTTTTATGTTTTTAGTCCAAAGCATTATGATTTATTTATTTTCGTGAAGTATCTGGTTTGTCAGTTCTTTTTTAAGTAAACAGAATAAAGGATTTGTAATATTTTTTCGGATTTTAATTAACAATAATAGAATAATACTTTTTTCCATTTCATATTTCACTATAAAGTAGCTATCATCATAGTGATAATAAGTTGTCCATCAATAACTAGCTTTTCTCCAAATCCATTTAAACTTTTGATTGTATATGTCGCATTGCTATTATACAATACCGGTGGAACAATGTATTTTTATATTATGCCTTATTTTGAACAAGTCACTTAAATAGAGTATGTTATAAACATTTGCTTTTCCATAGCTATTTAGTAAATATAGCTTTTTGCTTGATTCGTAGTTTATTTTTTTTTTCTAACTTAAGAGAATATTTTCCAAACGAAACATGTTTTTTATGTAACAAAATTAACCTCTAAGTGTATAAATGTACCTTCACATACCACATCCCAGATTAAATTTAACTAACAAAAAGTAGCTATAATCTACTTAGTTTAGTGTTAAAATGTGGCTTATAGGTGCTAGAACTGCAAAGGGTACTTCACAGAGAAATCTCACCCTGTCAAGAAAACGTACCCTGCCAAGAAAACAACACGAATGTGAGTGCGCAGGCTCACTTTGGCTTTACCTTTTTCTCTTTTTATCTACTCTAGTACCCAATTTTGAATCCATTGTTTTATCTTTTGAGAGTGTGATATTAAAAAACGGGGTGTCTTTATTTTAATTTTTGCTACAATAACAAAGTTGTAATGCGGTATAACAGTATTTACAGGTTGGAACTATGGTATAAAAATAATATTGATATGACGAGATATGGGTTTTTTATGGTGAATACTTTGTTCATAAGAAAACGTTTTAAAGTACTCCTGTAAATGTATTTTTAGTTACTTTTAAGTATAACGGCTTATGGTAATTTTTAGGTTTTAAATGTTGGTATCCTTGTATCATATCCAATTTTACACCTATTCTATTGCTAGTGCGCTCCGATATCATTATCATCTATTGTTTACAATTCATTATTTTTGCCAATATTTCACATACATGTCTTATCTAACAATTTCCCAGCATATCTTATGTGGCAGTTCTCTCTTAACTCTTACAGAAACTCAGCGATAAAACCAAGTAATATCTCCTTAGAATGTACTTTTTATCTGATCCAGGAATAATAGTTCTTAGTGAGTCGTATTTAAATTTATACTCACATTACATTTCTCTCTATATTTTTATCTTAAATATAAAGGTTGATTTGATTGTTTATTGCGACAAAGCTTGGTAGATTCGTTTTAATAAAAGATTCCAATAAAAGCAAAAATTATAGGCAGGTTTAGCTTTTACATTTTAAAATTAGTATAATATTTTAAGGGTGTTTAACGTCATACCAAATGATATGCACGTGTTTTGACAGTTTTCCCGTAGATTGTGTAATACGTGCAGATATTTAGTCAAAATCCCATTTCACTTTTCTGTGCATCTTTACTAGAAGCATAAAAAATGACTTTCACAAAAAGCAACCTGGAAAACTACGAAAACTACAAAATAAAATCTTTTTTTTTTAATATGGCTCCAAAAAGGTTAAAAATTTCCTATGAAAAATTATATTATGTGTTAGTAGAAAAATCGAGAAAAAATATTTTCGCTACTTCAGTTTTATTGGCTATGACATGCTAACACAATATAGATTTTCATAAAAAACTTTTAAACCGTTTTGGATCAATATTAAAAGAAAAACCGGTTTTATTTTGTAACTTTTTTATTATTATGACATTATTATTTATTACATTACATTATATTATTTACATTATTTAGTATTTAGTAGAATTATATTATTTAGTATTACAACACCCCGTAATTTTTTCTGGTTCATTTTACATATAAGTAAGAGAGGCCATATACGTATTTTCATCGCTAAAAATCGTGGTATAATTTATGACCAATCTTTTTGTAATAATCTATATATATATATATATATATATATATATATATATATATATATATATACTCACTTTAATTAAACTTCTCGCTACAGCGATGTTCCTCCTCATTCCTTGAGCCCTTGTCAGGCCGTGGTGATACTCTAAATATTGTTAGCTTGTTGTATCCATTGATTGCGATCTTGTGCCATATAAACGGCTTCATGTAGAGATTTTCCCACCAGAGTCTTCATTTGGCCTGCCCATCGTTTTGGAGATCTTCCTCTTGGTCTTCGGCCTTCTATCTTTCCTTCTACTACCAATAGTTCCATGGTCCCCGTTCTTCTAGCTATGTGGCCGAAGTAAATTAGGTATGCTCGTTCTACTTTTTTTTTAATAGCCTGTCTTTTATATAAAGCTCTTCCAGTATTGACAGGTGGAGTCTATGTTATGTCCAGGACACGCATAGAGTTCTTCTATAGATCCACATTTCGCGAAGATCCGATCTTACTCCTATACTCCTATAGCAATGGGAAAAATAAGGGCATTAACCAACCTGAGCTTAGTATTCCCTGGTATTGTTTGGTCTTTCCATATTTTAATCAATTTAGCTGTTGATGGTTTGGGCCATTGCTAGTCTACGCTTGATTTTTAAGGAGAAATCGCCATTTTTGGGTATCAGGGAGCCCAAGTATAGAAATCTGTCTACTACTTCTAAATTCGCCACTTGGTGTATGTGCAGTAGATTAGTATTTGCTCTGACTACGATCATTATTTTCGGTGTTGATCTGAAGTCCAAATTCTTCGCTTATCTGGCTTAGTCGTTCGGTGATGGTAATTATTTCGACTTAACTCGATGCTAGTATAAGTGTGTGATTTGCGTATCGCAGGTTCTTTTCTGTCTCCTATAGTGAATCCTCTATCCCATTCGTCTAGTACTCTTCTCATTATGTTCAGAATATATGTTGTGTAACAATGGTGATAGTATGCAGCCCTGTATGTTCCTTTCTTTATTTTGAATGCATCTGAATATATCCTACGAAACAGAGCAGCATTGGTATGTTGTGTTCCCTCGGTTTTTCTATTGGTCTGGTGTTCACTACCTGCTTTCGTGTTCCTTTTCCTGGTACAAATCCGCATTGTTCTTCGGCTTCATCTGTTCCGCTTGTTCTTCATCTCTGGAGGTAGAAAGTTTTTTAGTTTCATTGATTATATGTAGCAGGGATATTGTTAGATAGTTACTAGTTTTCAAACTTTATTTTAAAATAAATTAAAGTAATTAAAGATTTAAATAATTGTTTAATAAATAAATGTCCTTAACGCGTTTTAATGACTACCTCGATTATTTTAACGCAACGCAATGGAAAGCAGGTAACAACTCTTGCCTGCTTCCCATTAAAAATTTGGGTATGTCTTTGCTGATTTGCATGTAAAGTTAATATAGTATGTAACTTACCTAATAAAGAGTTTTAGAAGAATGTTCGTGTGCGTGTAAGGCACTCTGAAGATTATGAAGTATGTTCAATGCAGTTGAGGCAGGGAGATTTCGAAAATAATGACCTTTATTCCATCCCAGCCTTTAATAGAATTTCTTCGAAATGGATCAATTTCCCTGATAGATCGATGATTTCTAAACTTAATCAAATTGCTTTAAACACGTAAACCTTAACTGTCAGAATCCTTTCCAAAACGATATTCGTCTGCGGAGAATCCAGATTCCAGATTTGCATTCTTCCTTCAATTTGGATGTTTCATCTTAAAAGACGCGTGTATTATCTTATGTCCGTGTAAAAAAAAATTGTCCGTGTAAAAAAGTATAGACTCCATATTAAGCATATTAAATTTTGTACTATCCAAAGGTTTTTACCCAGGTATTTAGTGGCTTAACTTATGTGCCCGTGTGAGTATTTAACCACATTGCTTTTTTAACCTTAGTCAAAATTTTACCTTTACGTTTGCCTTAAATTGAGTGGGAATACTTATTTCAGGTAACAAAACACTGATGATGGGCTTTTTAGTCCGAAAACGTTCTGTGTTGTAACCCGAAGGGTATTTTAAATAATATACCTTTTATAAAGGATTTTAAATAAACTTTTATAAAGGTAAACGAGAAACAAACAATAGGCAAAGTTATGGGATACAATAAGCGAG
The DNA here is from genome assembly GCF_040954645.1 of Diabrotica undecimpunctata. Classification (NCBI taxonomy): domain Eukaryota; kingdom Metazoa; phylum Arthropoda; class Insecta; order Coleoptera; family Chrysomelidae; genus Diabrotica; species Diabrotica undecimpunctata. The sequence continues at coordinate 73,848,851 of NC_092804.1, read as the reverse complement.
AAGCAAAGATATAGAGATATTCTTGATAGATCTGTTCTATCTATCTAAAATAAGGCGAGCAAAATAAACGTAGCTAGAAGTACAATGTTAGGAAGCAGAGAGTTTACATGAGCAACGTGACTCATTTAATTTTCACAATAAATTTTAGCAGTTTAGAGGATGTTTCAGGAATATTAATAAAAATATTAATAGACAATTATGTAATTCGCATACTGGCCTTCTAAGCCAAAGCTTACGAGTTCGGCACTACCAACTACGTTTTAGTTTCTAAAAATAATACGAGTCTTTCACCGTGCTTCGTAGGACACGTAAAGTCTTCGGTCCCCTGGGCTAGTGTGCATCGGCACTATGTAGTTACTTAAAACAGGGTTAAAGATGCAATTGGCGCCGGAACCTGCCCGTAAGGATCTGAAATTGGAGATTTAAAAATTGAAACGAATTTTAAATTTAAGTAAATAGTGACCTTTTATAACACCAATCAATTACCATGTATATATTTTTGGGAGGTTGTTTTTGAATTTTTACTAGTATGTTTTAAATTTTTTTCTTTTGGTTTATTAAAAGAGTTAAGCACCTATACATCTGCTCTATATTATTTTATCACTTTTTTCCGCACTTAATTAGGGATATTTGAGTATATATCCCTATTGCTGCATCTTTTCTGTTAATATATTTATAAATTATGGTTGATTTCTAGATTCTGTAACAGATTTTTAAAGTAAATCATTTTTTACTTGACTGAAGTAGAAATTTTATTCCCAGGAATATTTTAAGCTACGACCAACTTGTAAATACTGTATTACTTTCTTAAATAAAACTTTTAGTATTCATTTAAAAAGACATCCTTTTAAATATATATTGCCTAATAAAAAACTAGTTTAGTAACATCGTATTCATAGGAATTATAAGCCAATGCGAAAATGCATAAAATGCGATTTTTTTTTTAACTAGAAGGCGGTTCTTAAGAATACGAAAAAGTTTTTTACTAATCTCATTATCTAGAACCAGTAGATTGCCTACAGTGATTGAGTATGTTTTTGTTTTCCTTCATCTTGCACGGTTCTACTCCCCTTTAGTAAAAGTTCCGTGTTCAAATTTCTAGGACATATGAACACTCTTGTTTGTAAGCTTGTGAAAATCGAAGAAAATACCGCATAAAAAACTAATCCATGATATTTAGTTAAATATAACATCTAATAATAAGAAATTTTTTGTACGTCCTAAACGATGTTGCTGCTGACGTTACTAGATTGTAATTATATGCTAGATAGAGGAAGTATTTTAAAATATTGTTGGAGTTGTATATTTACTGATCATAATTATTTCTTATATCCTTTTGCGTAATCTTGGTCTTGATATACATAGAGGTAAGACCAATAATAAAAAAATTAATAAAACAAAACCGACAGTAAAGAGTATAAAGTATATCCTTGTTGCTCTTTAATACCGATGATATATATATTTAAAACAATTAGTTTTCTCATTATGGTAGTGATCTCCAATAAACGCCGTACGCAGCGTATAGAGTTACGTCCTACGTCTCATCTCTATGCTTTATATAATAATAAATAATAAACGGTTGTACAGCGTGTAACTGCTGTACAAGCGTACATACGAGACGTGCGGCGTAACACTAGACCCGGCATACGGCGTTTATTATAGACCACCGTTTATTGTACGCCCGTATAACGTGAAAATGGGAGACCACCGCCTTAGACACATATATTATATACATAGATGCGAAGCGTACCAAATTTATTTCTTTGAAACATCGATTACTTTTAAACTTAAAATACGTTAATAAGATTTTGGTTTGATTTCACAACTATGATAAAGTTAGATGGTTCGCCATCATCGCGTTTAAAGTAAGTATTGGGGAAATGGAAAGTAGCTGCAGTAAAAGACTGTGGCTCTAAATTAAACGATTTAGAACAGTAGTACAAATAGATAAACACAAAACTCATTAAAAGACTTGGTTTAGTAATACAAAGTATAATTAAAAAATAGCGGTGAAGCAATTTATTACTTGTACCTCTATTGAAGTCTATAAAACACATTTTAGTAACGTAGCAACGACAGAAATATTAATAATACTTAATGTGCTGGAATTATTTGCTTCATTTTTTTATTATTAAAACATAGGCATAGCTAATGAATGAATGAATAGATATTACTAAAAAATAGTTTGCTAACATGCTTTTTACGTAACTGGTTATTTAAAAAACTAATTTGCATAAATTTACACAACAAAAATAGAGCAAATTTGAAAGAAATAAAAACGTGATCAATATTTTGGTAACTAAAATGTGTCTTTAACGTTAACAAATACTAGTCCAGTGTACCACGGTAAACATATGGTTACCTCCGATATCCATCAACACGGATCGATTCGGATGAAATTTTAGAATTAACCTCTACTTACTCTTAACTTTAAAATCTACCCTATGTGCTTTTACCTTAGAGGTGCCATCCACCCCAACTGGAGTGTTGGAACTTTTATATCGAAAATAACCTTCAGAATATATCGAAAAATAGGCTTTTAAACTTAGTGGTGATTGAAAATTTCATTTTTTCTTATATTTTCAATTGATATTCACGAATAATTCGAAAATTTTACATTTTATATAAAACACTCAAGGAATTAAAAGTAGCTTATAAAAAATGAAAGAGATTTGGATTTCTGCTGTAAGCCTAATACTTATAACTCATTGAAGGTGACAATTTGGTATTTAACGACAAATTTTAAAAACTCATCATAGCAGCAAAACGATAAATTTTAATGGAAAAATTCGTAAAGTATTTTTTAAAGTAATTAAGAAACATTAAAATGAGACCTTGTAGAATTCTCTAGCATATGAGCTGAGTGAGTTATAATAAAAAGAATGCCGATTTCTATTTTTCTCGCGGGAAAAAAATACTATCATTGCTATTTCTAACCTAATTGCAAACATTACCCATTTCAAATTTACTTTATTTAAGGAACAGTAATGTGATTCAAAAGCTTGAACAATTTAAAATGAAAATATTTTTAACATTTTTAAAAATACCATCTTTTTTTCAAAATATTGTAAACCGGGGCTACTTTGGCCCATTTCTTAAAACATTTAAAATCAAATCTCAATAAATCTTAGCATTTTTCTACTACTAAGCTAGGGTCATCTCTTATACATAGGTAAACTTTTTCAGATAACATAAATAAAGCGTTTTACTAATTAAAAATTTTTTAAATTTTTTACCTGGGCCAATGTTATCCTTATGTTAGGGTTCTTCTTCTTCACGTGCCATCTCCGCGACGGAGGTTGGCAATCATCATGGCTATTCTGATCTTACCATTCCCTCAAGTGCATCCGTACCATTCCCTCAAGTTACGCAATCATGAGATTCTTCTTCTTCCTACACTTCTCTTGCCCTGGATTTTCCCTTGTATAATCAATTGAAGTAGGTTGTATCTCTCATTACGCATAACATGCCCCAGGTATTGCAGCTTTCGTGTCTTGATGGTTTCCAATACTTCCATTCTTTTGTTGATTCTTCTCATGACTTCGTTGTTTGTTACATGCTCGGTCCATGATATCTTCAGGATTCTTCAATACACCTACATTTCAAATGCTTCCAACTTTTTAGCAGTCGCCGCGTTAAGTGTCCATGCTTCTATCCCATAAAGCAGAGTCTAGAAAATATAACACCTTGCCAACCTAACTCTCAAATCCAATTTTAGTTCTCTTGCACAAAGTACCTTTCTCATTTTATTGAAGTTTGTACGTGCGTTCTCCATTCGAACTTTGATTTCTTTGGAGTAATCGTTTGTGTGATTAATTATTGTGCCAAGATAGTGGTAGTTTTCAACTTGTTCTAAAGCACTACCGTTAATTGTCAGGCTTTCACCATTATTTTGGGTTTTTGATATCCTCATAAATTTGGTTTTCTTGGTGTTTATTGATAATCCATATTCTTCTCCATACTCAACTATCTTGTTCATTAGCTTTTGGAGGTCTTGGAGGTTGTCTGTTATTATGATAGTATCGTCCGCATATCTAATGTTGTTAATTGGTGTTCCATTGACCTTGATTCCTGCTGTTTCTCCCTCAAGAGCTCTTTTTATAATTTCTTTAGAGTATGCATTGAATAGTAGTGGTGACAATACACACCCCTGTTGCACTCCTCTTTTAACTTCGAACTCTTCTGATGTGTGTTCATTGATTTTGAGAGGTTTAAAATATGCCGCATCAATTGGTGGTGGTAGGTGCAACGAGTTTGGAGGCAATCATACGAATTGGATATTATTCTCTTTGCAAAGCCTGACCACATTTAAGCGTACATGTGAGCTAAGATTAACCTCATAAATAAATTAAGGTGGCTCAGAGGTTGGCATTCCCACAAAACAAAACGCTAATATTGGACAGTCGTATTCATGATTTGCTCTGGGTACTTTAAACCCCTTCGACAGATTACTTTTTTCCTGCCTGTATCGTCAGGCATGCATGGTTCGTCGTGTTATAGATGTTCTGAGGCGGTATATTCTCAACTACTTGTTTTAAGTAATCAAATTAGTCAAAGATTATTTCTGTATTAATCTGATCACGATTTCTTTTTATATTTGCTGCAAACCTGACTGTCAGCTGAGGATGTCATTTTAAGAAAGATTTGGTCCAGTCACGGCCAGGCAAATTATTGCAAAAAAACCTTATTGTCTTTATTTGTCTTGTGACATAACTTTTTAAAATATGTCCCAAATCCAGTTCATCAATTGGGAATACGAATTCATACATTTTGTTGATGTGACTAGCAAATGCTAACTCTTCTTCCCGACTAAAAACTTTGGGATAACCCGGTGAGCTCGAAAACAGATTTTTAGTTTGTTTTTAATAGTGCTTAGTGATATTTTAAAAATATCTGCGGAAGATGAATTTGGAAGATGATTTTGACTGTAGTCGGCATAACTCCTGCTTCCTGGTTCACATATGTAGTTATAGAGCATCTTCCGTAATCTGAAAATAAATTCATTCAATAGAAAGCATCCACAATCTTGATTTAAAGCAGTACGTAAATTCTGATGTTAAAAAAGTTCTTACCAATATTGTAACAGACGTAACACGGTTTTTACAGGTAAAAGTTTAAGATATTAAAAAACCACTTGTTATACATACAATACAAAACGCCTCGTGCTGGTTCTATTAGGCAAAATGTGAAACATTTGATGTTCGTTACGAGTTACGCAGATCTACACTCCAGCGGAAACTACCGACATCGGCTTAAAATCTACTCTCTCGAGAAGTCGAGATACTTTGACAACGTTTTAGTTTATTGTTAATATAAGAAAAAGTTACGATTTTTGTTACAGTAACTACAGTTATAAAGCACACTTTACGTATCTTAGATAGTTCTATACTGATTTTGAACAAAACTTGATACATATTTTTAAAAATGTCAAAAATATTCTTTTACTGAAACCACAATTTTTTTAAAATTTATTTATTTTAAATTGTTCATACTTTTGGATCCCATTACTGATGCTTTAATAAAGTGAATTCTAAATGTTTAACATTGTTCTGAAGCTATTTTCTTGTGGCATGTTAAAGTAATTACTATTTAAATGGGAATAAGCCACAATTAAAGGTTAAAGTAAGTTTATTGACGTCTCAATTTTCACTTTGGAAATCGTTCTCAAAATACAAACATTAGTAAATTAAACAAATTTTGTTTTTTTGTTACTTGGTAAAAAATTCTTCTAATAATTTAATTTTATCTGACTCATTTATATTGACAATTCACACATACATTATACATTAGTAGACGACTTTAAAATGATATTGCCAATATTGTTGAGTTGCGTTCCTGGGACGACTTTACTTGTAAGATAGTTCATTCGATTACATGAAAGCTACTTTAACTTGAGAATATCCAGAATAAATTACAGAATAAATTATAGCATTTAATTCGTCTTTAAAAAGACAAACACATGCCATGATGACAGTAAAAATTCTCCTGTTAGTGATTCTATAATAAATTATGAGGGAAAAACCGGGAAAAAAACCTCATAATACTATCCCGACATGGTTGTGCATTTAGTTTACTTTCAATAAACACCAAATTCTGATTTTACATGTTTGTTATTTAAAAAACAAAAATGATGTATCATCTATATGTTACCGACTTACTATTGATCTAGTTACCCATATTAAAAGAGGAAGTTATTAAAAGGAAAATACCAGTATTAGTAAGTCGGTAACATATAGAGGATACATCATTTATGTTTTTTAAATAACAAACATATAAAATAAGAATTTGGTGTTTATTGAAAGTAAACTAAATGCACGACCAAATATTTACCATGTCGGGATAGTATTATTAGGTTTTTTTTCCTGGTTTTTCCCTCATAATTTACTATGGAATCACTAACAGGAGATTTTTACTGTTATCATGGCATGTGTTTGTCTTTTTAAAGACGAATTACATGCTATGATTTTTTTCTGACGGATATTCTCAAGTTAAAGTTGATTTCACGTAATCGAATGAACTATCTTACAAGTAAAGCCGTCCCAGGAACGCAACTCAACAATATTGGCAATATCATTTTAAAGTCGTCTACTTTAAAATGTATAATGTATGTATGTCTGAATTGTCAATATAAATGAGTCAGATAAAATTAAATTAGAAGAATTTTTTACCAAGTAACAAAAAAAAAACAAAATTTGTTTAATTTACTAATGTTTGTATTTTGAGAACGATTTCCGAAGGGGAAATTGAAACGTCAATAAACTTACTTTAACCTTTAATTGTGGCTTATTCCAATTTAAATAGTAATTAAATGTATAACGTTTAATTTAAATTAGGGTAGAAATAGTAAGACTGGTATTGATGTTTTTTTCTCGGGAAAAAATAGAAACCAACATATTTTTGTGATAACTTCTTTAGTTCATATGTTAGTGAACATATATGATCTAAAGGAAAATAAAGTCTCAAGTCAATGAAACTTTGTTCTACAGTCTCATTGTAATACTTTTTTTAAGCATTTAAAAAAATATATATCTAATTTTTCTAGTAAAATTTACCGTTTTCCTATTATTCTATATTAATTTAAGTTTTTAAAATTGTTCGTTAAATGCGTAATTGTCACCTTCAATGAATTACGAGTATACCTCGGTTTATACTAGACTTGCAGCAAAAATAAAGTCTAAAAGTACCTACTAATTTTTTGAACAATTTTATAGAACATTTTTTGCTTAAAATACGTTTTTCTATCGATTCTTGAGGTTATTATCAATATATCCACCCCAATTGGGGTGGATTCCTCTCCCAATGTAAAAGACACTTCGGTTTTTGCCTGTTAAGGTATTCTCGACTAATGTTAAATTTCAAGAAAACCGATGCATGTTGATGGAATTCGTAGTTCAAAACGTTGGTACACTTCACAATATGTTTTTATAAAAACATTGTAGAATATAAGCTCTTTATTTTTATTACAATTTCAAAGTTTAAAGTTCTAACTAATATAACTTTAATAAATACAAAATATGTTAACTTGTATAAACCAATTAAAACTTTAACATGTGCAAAATGAATTTATTTTATTTTCATACTCGTTTGCCGAGAAAACGCATTGCAGGAAATGCCTGCAATTAATTCGAGTATACCGTAAAAGTTTTTTATAATTAATATTCAGTATTAATGGATGCCAAAATTCTTTTCATTTATATACAAGTGTTCCAAGTTATCGTTTACTTGCAGTATCTCGCTAATTTGAAAATGTAAAACAATTAATCAAAAACTGTTTTGATTGAGATTCCAATAAGGGCGTTTATGAAACTTAACATTAACTTTTACCGTTCCTTTAAAACTGCCCCTAAGTTATTTTAGAGACACTCTCTGTACGTTTTCAACGTAAATTACTGTAATTAATTGCTGCTTTATTTTAGATGCAGTGACATACTTTTCAGCCGTTTCTATACAGCATTGTCAATGCCAAAACAATACCAAAAAGAAAAAAATACCCTTAAAAATCCCGAATTACCAACATACGAATTAAACAGACAATTTTGTTTTGTTACTTGGAAATTGAAAGATTCTTCTCATAATTTTATTTTATCTTTCTCATCCATAATGATAATTCAGACTTATATACATCTTAAAATAGAGAACATGGCACTTTCAGTATTTTGATTCTAAAATGAATTTTAGAATTTTGACAAAGGCAAGGGTTTCCTGCCGAAACGTTAATTTCAATGGATAATAAAATCTAGTTCCAAATTTAATATTACTTATTGAACTTAAACTCAAGAAATACTAATTTTATATTAAATATAACGGTTCATGACATGACATAAAAAGAATAGCCGGAACAAATTGGAAATATGTTGCTCAGGATAGAGACCGATGGAAGGAGTTGGGAGAGGCCTATGTCCGAACATGGACGACAGAAGGCTAAAAAGAAGAAGAAGTCGGTTCAAGAAACATAAAGTTTATAATATATAGATATATATATATATATATATATATATATATATATATATATATATATATATATATATATATATGTACATAAAGTTAGTAGGTATCGACATAGCTCGCAACAAAGCAAAAAACACAATAAAATCTGTGTATAAGATGGAAGGCAACCATATATACGTATTTCTGACTATTGGCCGTCGTCAGTACGGTACAGCCAAGTTAGAAAAGAAGCATGTTAACTTGGGAAAGGATCACTACAGGAGCAATGCGACCAATTTGTGCCAGTAATGTTAGAATTACGGGGCAAATATATATTGATTTTTTACAAAATTGATTCATACTCACCCTTATAGACATTTTTTTAAATGAAAATGTAGTTTGCCAAATAAAAACATATGATTTTCTAAAGATGGTGCACTTTCTGTTTGTTATTTTTTTTTAACAAATGTTTGCCTAGAAGATGGATTGATAGACGAAGAATAATAAAATGTTTATATCACTGAATAGAGACTTAAATAAGCTTTCAAATAAGCTAGTACATGGCCTCTATTCTCATTTAAAAAAATTATCGATGACGTCATTATGCCCAGATGGATAACGTCACAAGTATGACATACTAGAATGTGGCCGGATTCTACTGCATCGGAATTCTCGAACGTATGATGTTCAATACGAAAGTTTCTATTTTTTTAAATAACCAAAAACAATACAAATAAATTACAAAAATAATATCACGAAAGGCTGTTTATCACCAAACACGTTGCAGAGATCGCCACCTGCTACAGAGATAGTAGCAGCTTTTGAGGATAGGTGGCGCTAGGTTTTTCGCTACGAACAGATAGACATAATAAGCAAATTGTATACCATATGTATGGAATAAATTCATTTTTGGCGTTATTATGTACTATCTGAAAAAAAAACAGGTCGATTTTTATTCTTAAATTAACAATTTTCAGTATGAAAATATTATCCCCTTCCAGCTTCCCCTTTGAATTATAAGCACCCCCTCGAAAATTTTAAATAACAAAGGGGGTCGAGTGGCACCTTATTAGAAAGTGATTTTAGTATTCTGTTCAGCAATATAAAGATTTTTGAGTTTGTGCAATCATAACTAAGAAAATTGATTTTTACAATTAAATTAAATGTTCAACTTGACCACCATTATTTAATTCTTGATAATAACCGAGACGATTTTGAAATTCTCGTACTACATTTTGTATGGCCTCGGGGGTCATTTTGTTAGTTTTTATCGTCATCCTAACTTTTAAATCAGCAATATTGCCGGGTCTGTTAAAATATACTTTAGAAATAATCAGGTATTTTCGTATCTGTTCTGCTAAACATTAGGGAAATAACTTTGAAGATAATAAAATATTAGTCAAAAAGCCAAATAAACAATTGATATGAATCTAGTAGGCTGCTATCATTTAGGTATTTAAAGTTACTAAAAGACGTCAATATAATATTTGTGCGCGTATTAAATTTAATTATGGCTCATTTGTCCGAGACTCAAAGAATGGACATTTTAATTATGATTGGTTTTGGTAATAAAACAAGAACTCAAAAGGAGGTTTGTGAAATGTCTAATAATAAATACCCTGGTCAACAAGTTTCGCAGTCTACAGTTCGAAAAATTGAAAAGAAGTTTCGTTATACTGAACATGTGAAAAATATTCAAAACCAGGTAGAAATGTTAAATTTACTGATGAAAAAAAGTTAGATGTACTTCTAGAGATTGAGGAAAATACGCAAAAGACAACTCGAAAACTGGCCGCCGTCAATGATGTAAGTAAATTATCTATTTTGAGAGTTTTGCATAAAAAAAATACCACCCTTACAAAGTTCAGTTGGTTCAGGATTTAAATGAAGATGATCCCGATAGAAGGCAAGAATTCTGGACAGAATGAAAGCAGGTTTGCAGTTCATAAACAAAATAGTTTTGTCTGATGAAGCGACGTTTCATTTAAACGGAACGGTTAACAAACTCAGACAAAATTCTCACTTGGTGTGTGAGACTCACGCAATATCCTAAAAAAATTAACATTTGGGCTGGTATCATTAACAATAAAATTATTGGTCCTTATTTTTTTGAGGGCACAGTTGATGGTTAGGTTTATTTAGATTTTTTGGTTAACTTTTTAGTGCCTACATTACGAAGATTTTTTCCTAATGTCAATCATACAAATGAGATAGATCGATATATTTACTACCAATAAGACAGAGCTCTTCCGCATTTTGCACGTATAGTTAGAAATTATTTAAACGAGGTTTTTCCCAATAGGTGGATTGAAAGACGTGGAACGATCGAAAGGCCGGCTAGATCCCAGATTTGACTCCTCTCGATTATTTCTTATAAGTTATTTAAAAACTAAAGTATATTTTGATAGACCAAACAGTATTGCTGATTTAAAGGTTAGGATAACGGAAGAAATTAACAAAATAACCTTCGAGGTCGTACAAAATGTTGTGCGAGAATTCCAAAGTAGTCTCGGCTATTGTCAAGAAGTGAATGGTGGTCATTTTGAACATTTAATTTAATTGAAAATTACATTGAAAAATACGTTCTAAATATTATGTGACATTATTATCTTCATTCAACCTAAAGTTTTGTGATAGAGACATTATTAAACTTTTACATCTTAAAAATCAATATTCTCAGTTATTATTACACCAAACTTAAAAAACGTTATATTTCTAAACAGAGGACTAAAATCCCTTTCTAACAAGGTGCCATACGACCCCCTTTGTTATTTAAAATTTTCGAGGGGGTGCTTATAATTCAAAGGGGGTGCAGGAAGGGGATAATATTTTCATACTGTAAATTATCAATTTAAGAATAAAAATCGACCTGTTTCAGTTTTTTTTAGATAGTACATAATAACGCCAAAAATGAATTTATTCCATACATATGGACCGCATGGTATATTGATATGCCACAAAATAAAAAAAAATTGAATTTAAAATAAAGTGGCGATTGATTTTAGTTGAACAAGTTTATATATAAAATTTTTGTAACGTCTATTGGACACAGGTGTTGGAATCTTATCTCTTTTTTTATTTTATGATTATTTTATTTTGTCAAATAAGAAAGATATTGCTTGTAATAAAATATAACGTAGGAAAACCAGAATGCATATATATATATATATATATATATATATATATATATTATAGTGTCTAAAATTGTGATTCTTACAATTTTACAATTTTAGATACCAAAACGTTGACACTGGTTGCGTTTATAAATAAAATTATTGTGTAACTATTTGTTAAAAGTCGGATTATCTTCATTATAATAACGAAAGGATAACTGTGTTTGAAGTACTCCTGATTACCGTTAATGATACATAATAATGATAAAGTCTGCTTAATTTTTATTGCTAGTGATTCAGTGATCAGAGAAATAAATAAACTTTACAGGTATCTTAATCGAGATTTTTCTCGAAATTAAGTGCGGTCTTAATAGTAAAAATAAAAGAATGTGTCTTAGATATAATATAAATATTTAGAAATGGTTTTTAGTAAATATTTTTATCCTGTACCAAATGAGTAGATACAGGGCTTGTTCTCGAATTTCCAAATGCATTATATTATACCAATTTTCTATCGCATTTACAGGATGTCTAGAAACTCTAAAAAAACTTACATCCTCTAATATTGTTTAACTTAAAATTCTGTACGAAATTATTTAATTTACATTCCCGTTTATTATTTAATTCTTGAGAAACCCTCTTTTCAACGACCTCTCATACGATCCAACTAGCCGTTCTACCCCAACCACAAAACTCTTAAAAAATTATCAGAATGAACCTTAGAATTTTTCTCAAATTTCCTCAGAATCTAGGGAAAAATTGATTGTCTCCCACTCTTACACATTGGCTCTTATGGAAAGTACTGTTGCCAGTTGTTGCAGAATGCCTCGTTTTTCAGAAGATCAGGGGAAAAAGTATCATCGTGGTCCAGAGCCTAATTTGAGTAATTACTAATGCTTTCGACGTGAGGGAGGTGGTGGGTTAAGAGCGTTGTCCCTAGTACCAAAGCTTCCTTGTGATTCTTTTTTTATGACTGATCTTGTTATTATTGTTTTATAGTACAATGGTATCTGCTTATTCTTTATATCTACTCTAATTTCATCTATTACGTCCATGTCGTCGTCATATTGAAAAATGTACCAGTTTATTTATACCCTGCGCCACATGCAGTCAAAAATATGTGGGACAAACTAATCGACGCGGCTCGTAAGTAGTAAGTAAGTAGATTTAAAAAGCCTTATTTACAAGCCTTATATAGAAGCCAAGGAAGCCTTCCATATAGCTGAAAACGTCCACAAAATTAAATGAATTCGTTAAAACTGTTAATCATTAACATCACAACATAAAACGACGAAGAAAACAGAAAATCCAACTCTATATTTCGATCTTCGACCTATCTATTATTTTCGTCCCCAAGAAATCAAATAAACACATATTTGTTTAAACCTTACGTGTATGAATTGGTATCAATAGAATCTTATAACGTTATTTCTGTATTCCGTACGTCTTCAGACAGTCGGGTAGCTACAAACTCCTACACGGAAAGCCGGCGAATTGTCCTGCTATTTTCCACTTCTCGGGTGATAAGCTGCAAAAAGCGTCATCTCTTTTGATGGCCTTAAACAAAAACGATTTACCACTATCGCTTTCTGTCCTTTTGAGCTATACTAAATTTGTAAAAGATTTGTAGGTTTCAATTATTTTTCGTTTTCGATCAAATTTTTTGTTTAGGTCCATCAAAATAGATAGCGCATTTTGCAGCTTACTACTTAAGAAGTGGGAAATAGCCTGAAAATTCGCTGACTTTCCGTGTAGGGGTTTGTATCTTCCCAACTGTCTGAAGACGTGATACCATTTTGGAGCGCTTTCAAACATAGTCAGTTCTGCTACTTTTTTTAAACTTTTCTCTTTGACAAAAATTGTTTGTAGGCATCCTGTATTCAAGAAAATAAGGAATTTTTAAAGTTTGTTTAAATATCTGTTATGGGTTAGATACTCAGATTTCCTTATTTATCAAGCTTTGTATAAAAATAAAAAGTTGTCTTTTGTTTCAAGGCGAGCAAGTAATTTTTGATGTAAAATTTATAATTAAATTTAAAGATTATATTAAATTACTAATTATTGTACTATAATAAATTATTAAAAAAAATTTCAATACATGAATTAAATAAATTAATTAATCATAGTCTATAAAAGGGACTTTTTTGAAAATTTTATCAAATCGTTTGAAAGATTATTTTTCATTTTTAAATTTTTGTGGAAATAAGAAAGATTTTCACTCTCCTCGAAGAAACACTCCACTCCAGTTAAAAACTCTTGATTGGAGAACACCTTTACAAACCTGTAAATATTTTTCTGATTACTGAACGGTGCTAATAGTAACCTAGGCTTGATTTTTGTTGCTAGCTGATACCTTTTTCCTTCCCTGTTCCTTCACGACCTTCACGAAAAAGCTTTCTCTTTACACACAAAAGTATCACGTGACATGAAAATGTGCTTTTTGCTTTCATTTCCTCCTTAGATTTATTAAAATCGAAAGTTAACCAACAAAAGGGTCTGTACGCATCGATCACTATCAAAATGAGTCCAATTTTTTCCACCAAAAATAAATTTCTTAAGACTATTGTTGCTCGTCATGTATTGTAAATGTAGTAATTTTCGAATGTTTATCTAAAGAATAAAAAGTAAAGAAGTAATTTGTAATATAAATACTGTTGACTTAAATGGGTATCTAGAAACTTAAGAAAATGCTAAATTTGAGAGATGATCTTATCTTAGACTCATATTAAATAATAATAAATTTTTCACATTTACTTTTAAAACGACTTTAAAAAATTAAATATTAACAATGACTTTGTTTCAAACTTTTTTTGTCTATTGTGAATATAAACTTGTTGTTGGAAAGTGTTCGTGGAAATTTTATTAAAATGAAAAAGGTCAAAAAAAGGTCATAGTAAACAATATATTGCTTTTGACATTTTTTATACAATGCACATCTAAACTTTCTCCGCCAACTAATTTCTGAACAATAAACTAGCCTAATGCACCTGTTCTTAATTCAGAAATTGTGACAGGTGTCATTCTGTAAGATAATTTTAAATGGAATCTAATGTAATACATGCTTTGAAAGCTCTTATATAATTTAGCATGTTGCTATATTTGTATACCATTCTGTTGTGTAGTTTCAGTTTGATTAAAAATGACAAGAGGATAAAAGAAAAATATGGACTACCTCTAATAAATTGGTAGCCTTCAGCTTTTATAAAAACTCTCGGACAGGTCAAGGTATTTTTCGAGTTTACCAAATTCTAAAATAATTCATTTGTTTATCTATTGACAACCGTCATCAAAATATAACCTCACTGCCTTTTTTTAGTGACGATATATGGCACATGATATATCATTTGAAAGTTATTGTGCCCCGCAGTATGTTCTACACATGTATCCACTTATACCTTGTATACATTTTATTGTACTTTTATCCTATCAGGATAAAACAGCGAACTGTTTTAATTTTTTTACAAATTTTATTCAAAGATATACTTTTCCCCAGCGGAAGACAGGAAAAAAAACGGGTGTGGCAGTCCAGTGAGACTGTAGAAGTTACACTTCTATACACGCATTCGCCGTTACAAATTTATTTGGGAATCAATCAGCACAATCATTAAATATGTAATGCTATAGGTAAGACATAGCAGAAAGAGAAACAGAATTAATAACAACTTATTAACAATTAATAAACAACATTTGACCTGTAATAGGAGTATAGTAAATGAAGGATTGAATCAATATTTTGATGAAAATGTATATTTTTATTTTCATATATGTATGAAAGGAGTTGAATGCAAAAAATTTTTTACACATACTCTGGAGTAAAATTCATTGTTTATTTTGTTATTAATATAAAAATACAATACACTGCCACATTATTCAATATATTAATACAATACAAGTTAAAATGCAATATTCATAAGTATTTAAAAATGACAATAATGTACATAAAAAAAATACACTACAATACAGTGCAACATAATTCAATATAATAATACAATACAAATTAAAATGCAATATTCATAAGTATTTAAAAATGACAATAATATACATATATTTTCTACTTACATGTTTAATTTACCATGTAATAATCTTAATAAAAAAGTCCTCCCCGGCTGGGAATCGAACCCCGGTCTTTCGCGTGACAGGCGGGGATACTGACTACTATACTACCGAGGACATGACACAAATGCATTTCAAAATTGACAGTTCTGGGTCATACAGTGATTTATTGAGATTATTATTTTGAAATACAAAAGACTAATATAATTATGAACATTTAATAAATAATACAAAACATATCACATAAATAATAATATTAATAAATATTTTATTATATATATAATATTAAAAATATATACAAAAAGAACATTTTTATATTCGAGAGAGGAAGAGAGAGAAAATATATCTTCTGTCTCTCTCGTACTCATTATCTTACATATGTAATGATTTCACAGATTCACTCCCATACAAATTTCCAACGTGGAGCGCGCGTATAGAAGTATAACTTGAAAAAGAATAATAAACCAAGCCATGGGCCTACTAGGCCTGAAGAGCTAAATTATATATATATATATATATATATATATATATATATATATATATATATATATATATATATATATAATATATATATATATATATATATATATATATACATATAATTTTCCCTTTCTTTGAGATTCTCTACACAACTACATATATAACTATATCCTGATACGAGTTGGTGTCCATATCAGAATTACGATAAAAATTATGATAAAAATGTGTCGTACCTGTAGTTCTTTCGAGCGTGAAAGAAAGATTCTTGTCTTGTTTAGATTCAGATTCTTTTCTTTACGGTTGCATGAAGTTTTTTAAGAGTTTTTTAATCGTTAAGAAGAGGATCTGCGAAATCCATACGAAATATCTGCTCACACGCTACAGATGATGCGTATATAGTGGAGAAGTACTCCTAGTCTAAGACAATATACTACAGAAAATTCCAAAGTAATGAGACTACAAAAACGCAGGTCTTTGCATCAATACTTTTAATTTTTTAAAGTTTACTCCTAACAATTAAAATTACTTATAGTGTTTGAAATATAAAAGGTTTTACGGTTTTAAATGGTATAAACTTTTTCAAAACAAAAGTAGATAAACAGATAAATTTCGAAACATATTTCGAAAACACCTAAAAAAAGTTGATAGCTGGTATGACAAATTTACCACTTTAGCTAATTCTTATAAAAATAAACATTGAAAATATGGACGGAATATGAACTATTTAATTTTTTAGACAACTGTATTGACGATTTAGCATTTTCTTCGGTTTAGAGGTCCCTGGCATAGGTAATCAAATTTTGCTAAAAATATTAATTTTGGGAACCTAAAAACGATGCAAAACGTTTACCACCTTTACCCTCTGGCTTTCCCCTAAAACACCACCTCCTATGGGGGGAAAACGGAAAAAATCGATTTATTAAAAATCTATACGACGCGCTGTAGAAAAAAATGTTTTAAATAAAAACTGTTGCTAAAATAATTTTTAACAAAAATGTTTATTAGCGCTTTTTGTTTAGAATGAAGCGTCCTCTCAGAAACAACGCTTAAAGCGACTGGTGAGTTTAAATGTCATTTACGCGCCCGAAATTAATTTTAAATACATGTAATTTTATCCACTAGACGGTAAAAATTCGATATGTTTAGATCAGAGTGTTCTGTGTTCTACAATTTTTGTATTTTGCCACAAATAAAGTCAGTTTTTATAAAGGTGTTAAATTAATAAACGATGCGCGATTTTTGCCATTTTTTATAATTCTCATGACATCAATAAATTTATTACTTTCATTATCTGGTCACTATGGAATTTCCATTGTTAGATCCTAATTTTCAAAACGTACTTTTACCATGAAATTTCGGTTTTGAGTTTTGGCAATAAATGTGAGGCATTTGAAATATGCCTAAAAAACGATGAATTTAAACTTTCACATTACGAACGATCTGCTTTAAAAATGTTTAAAACTGCTCCATTTTGATTGCATAAATATTTTTGGAACAAAATAACTTCAACTATGCATTCCCCTCAATATCACATTCGTGGAGACCTTTCCCATGACGTGTTATCATTTGTACTTTAAATGTTTAAATTCTGCGTTTTTTAGATATATTTCAAATGCCTCATATTTAATGCCAAAAGTCAAAATCCAACTTTTTTGTCATAAGTTTTGAAGATTATTCTCTAATAATGGAAATTCCATTACGACCAGTCCATAAAAGTGATTTTATTGATCTCACGAGAATCGTAAAAAACGGCAAAAGTTGCACTCTTCCTTTCTAAAATGTGTTTTGATTTTTGTCGATTGGACACTCCGATCAGAAAATATCGAATTTTTACCGTCGAGTTGTTACAAATTTTATTTTAAATTTATTTCGCGCGTAAATGGCATTCCCAATTGTCGGTCGCTTCAAGAGTTGTTTCTGAGAGAACGCTTCATTCCACACAAACAGTGCTAATAAACGTTTTTATTCAAACATTGTCCCAGCTACATTTTTTATTTGATACATTTTTTTCTAGAGCAGCGTACAGATTTTTGATAAATCAAGGGGGCAGTTTAGGGAGAAGCCGGGGGTAAAAGTGGTAAACTTTTTTGCATTGTTTTTAGGATCCCAAAATTGACATACTCTTGACCGTTTATAACAAGATTTTTATATTTGATTGAATGTAATATATGTTCCATTATAAATATGTCTTAAAGTTATTATTTTTATGATAACGAGTTTCAGTTGTAGAAAGAAAGAATTAAGTTCTTGTGCCTTTTCAATTTATGTCAAAAAATAGACTGTCATCTTAGATATTCTAAATTTTTCTATGTCAACAGTAAATATAGGTCGATAATACATATATTATACGGTTTACAAATACGTATTTCCGTAAATAAAATAAACAAAGGATATGCCAGTCACTGTGACATGCAAAACATGGATGTTTTTGAAAACATAATACATAGATATAACGCTTTAAAAGAAAGAGTAAATTTTATTTTCTAGTAGGTAAATATCAACCTTATCTTGACAGAAAATTTTTAGATTTTTATGTCGGCCTCAATTGTAACAAAAATCAATTTATTAGAATTTTATAATTCTATGTAGTTTATTGTTGAATACTATCGATTATTTGAAAAAATAATATAGATAATTTCACTTAAAGTCTAATAAATAAAATAATTTGCAACACACTTTACAATAGCTTTGTTGTTTTAAATTCTCTTTATACTCTTAAAGCGGTAAAATATCACTTTTTTAGAAAACCTTTTTCCTTGGTAAGTTTACAGACATTAAAGAAACACTCGTTAGTTGGATCAGATAACAACCCTTTTGTTGGTTAATTCTTTCTCCTTCCGTATTCATTGCAGAGTTTAATCTCTTTTAATTTTTAGAACAAAGTAACAGAAAAATTCAAAAGACCGTTTAAAAAAAGGCATTCCAGCGTTTATCACCAACCGTCGAATAGGGTGAATAAATATTTGGCTCAAGCTATCGAAGCAAGAAGCGTTGATAGGGAAAAGTCAACGCATGTCAACTTGTTCACACTTTGTTTCAAGGATCGACAAAAAGAAGATCAGGTAAGATAATTGAAATATTTATAACAACTTTTTAGCGAATTAAAAAATTTATGTATACAATAAGGAAAGTTTTGTATTAATACTTCTTTAGATCTTGTTAAAAAAGGATCATGTTGAATTTTGTTTTGCTTTAAACACTGTTTTAATCCTACCGAAATTCCGCAGTACGTCTGTTTGGCTTCTCGGATGGTTAGAAAACAATAGAAAGTTTTTAATCAGAATTTTAGCAATAAACACTTCCATTACCTATTATGAATATTCTTCTTTTTTCAATTTCAAGTGAATCGACTATAATAAGTATCCCAGATTTAACTATATTTTAGTTTTATGTTGCTGTATACTTTTTTTACCAACATGTTTTAATCTTTTACTTTATTTTCAGTATCACCACGACATCGACGTGGGTTACAGTTCAACTCTAGCCTGTGCCTTGGTTCTCCTGGTACTTCTAAGTACTCTTCAGGCAGTAGTATTGCCAAGAACCACCATTTTGTTCATATTATTTCTAGTCGCTTTCGTTTGGATAGCAGTACTGTTGATGCTATTGTTGGCTGTAAGATTACGATGGATACTTTGGGATATATCTCAAAGTTTTGTTTTAAGACTGGCTATTACTGTATTTACCATTATTTTAGTGTATACTGTAGCACAGGTTAATGTGGTAAGTGAAATATATTACAATTTTACTACATTAAAACGTAATTAATTTTTTCCTTCTGATATGAAATATGTACTATGAAATTAGTAAAAGCACACTTGGGAAACACCTTAACACCCAAAGACTTATCAAACAATATTTATTTTGAGGCAATAAGGCAATATTAATAAATAACTTTATAATAAATACTAATAAATAATAACTTTATATCAACCACTAAGATTTAATACTATTATTAACACATGTTGCATATTTTCTATATTATTGAAAAATTCTTAATTATAGAAGATATGTTATTTATAGTTCTATTAAAAAGAACATATTTTTTATTATATTCTTTAAAAGCAGTACGTGGCCAATGTATAAAAAGAAATAATTATTGGAAGCCAGACATGAAAATGATTTAATTTACTTTAAAACAACATCCTGGGCTATAAAAATACTGGAGCTGACCCATAAAGTATAAAGGACCCCGGCACTTTTTTATGTAAAAGTGGTTTCAGTTAAATTGGCTGAAATTTTGCAGAGAATTGCTTTGGTCATGCTGGTCAAAAGTTCTTCCAAGACTCAGAAATCAATTGGCTTTCAGGTACAGAGGTTCAAATATCGGTTTTTGGTCCATTTGAATAATACGTATTTATATAATTTATAGGGTGTTAATAAATAAGTAAAATAATCTTCAGGCAATGATTTTGCATAAAAAAATAATGACAGTTTGCTATATAAACTTATGTCCGCGAATGCTTTGTTTTCCGCTGTACGGGTCGTTGAAATTTCTCTTACGAACTAATGATTTATTTATTGTTCTGAAACCGATTGAGACATGCAAATGAAATTTGATGAGTTTTAAGAGGTAGTGCGCGTTTTTTCCATATTAATTAAGAATTTTATATTCATCATTGGCGCGCATACATGTAATGGTCTCAATTTGGTTTAAAGAAAAAATGGTACGTCACTGAGATTATGCAATTTAAAAATCATTTTTGAATTCTTCGTTTAATTTGTGACAAAAAATCTGTCTTCTTTTTTTTTCATATGAGGCGCCGTTTTTATGCAAAAATAATAAAACAAATTAACGCGTATTTTTCATTTCTCTAATTAATACACTCATGGACAAAAATATCGAATATTATGGAATTTGCAAATTTTTGTTTTTTCAAAATAAATTTTGGTCAATCAAGTCGTTTATTGTGAAATAGAGTTTATTTTAACAATGTTTAATGAACAATTTTAAATTTTTATGGGAAGAAAATTGCAAAAAAAATAAATGCTTAATATTAAATAAATTAGGTTATTTTACTCCAAACTTAAATGCTAATTTAAATTACTTAAACAAATTTTTTTAACTGAACGAAGTGCATAATCAGTAACGAGTATTCCCCTTCTAGCTCTTATTACTACTTGTATCCTTCTCGGCATGCTTGCAAGTAAATTTTGGACATATCCTTGGGAAATTGCATTCCATTTATCCTGTGCAGCAAGTCGGAGCTGGTCTATCGTATTTGGAACGATATTTCTTTGTCGTATGCGGCGTTTTAGGTAATCCCACATGGGCTCTATTGGATTTAAATCCGGGCTAAACGGTGGCCAATATAATCTTCGAATTTAGACCTCATCAAGATAATTACTCACTATGGCAGCGGCATGTGATCGAGCATTATCGTGCATTAACATGAACCTTTCATATCCAATGTAACTAACATATGACAAAACATGATCTTGCAGGATATTTTAAACGTAAGTGTCACCAGTCATCCGTCCAATCACTTCCACAAATGCGGTGCGTACCTCCCAACTAATATCTTCCCAAAGAATTATGCCACCACCTCCAAAACTAACGGTTTGGACGAGATTGCAGCTGGCGAATCGTTGTCCAACTCTTCTGTAGACGTAATTTTGACCATCTGGCTTTCATAATATAATTCTGGTCTCATCGGTGAAAAGAACATTTTTAGTTAGATATTTCACTGAATATGTGTTCTTGCAAATTCTAAACGACAAGATTTATGATTTTGGAGAAGACGTGGAACTTTGCCGGGGCGTCTGGGCTTTAAGGTTGTTTCTTTTAATCTTTGTTTAACTGTATCTGAACTCACATTAACTTGTCAAACATTTAATAGCTCATTTCTGAGGTACATGGATATCAATCAACGATTTCGTGTAGAATTAAGAACCAAAAATCGGTCATCAATTGCTTTTGTACCCCTTGGGTGTCCTTGACCAGGCCTTCGTATAAAATATCCTGTTTCGCGATATCTTTTTAAACTATTCGAAACTGTAGATTGACTTCTCCTGAGCCGTTATGCGATATCTTTTTGAGCATATCCTTCCTCGTACAAAATTACAATTTGTTCTACTTGGGCTTCATCGCAGTGTCGAATTGGTGGCATAATTGTTTTAAACTTGACTGTTACCTGTTAAATCAAAACAATATTTAATTAAAATTAATAAATTAAACTAAAAATAACCGAATTAGTATGATTTTTCCTTTACGGGAAGAAGGTTTTTTATGATAAAATGTACGAATGACATTAAACGCTAAATAAACGTCATAATAAACGTCAAAATATTTCATAACAGTTGAATAAATCAGCCTCTATATGAGTATCATCAGTAATCTAAAATTATTTTGAAATAATGGTGACTACAAAAAAAATTCCAAAATATTCGATATTTTTGTCCATGAGTGTATGTTGTCAAAAACTGTCTAATACAATAACATTAAACCAGAACAATAATAGAAAGTACCACTAATAAATTTTTAAATAGGCTTAAAGCTACAAAAAATGTTCATAATGATCTCCTTGAAACGTGACACAAAACTCATCTCTCATCCTCATCGGTTGTCGTATTCGTGCAAATATCCCTGGTGAATTTTTTTATTTACTTATGAAAAAGTAGTTTCAGTTAATTGACTGAAGTTTTGCAGAGAGTTTTGCAGTTTGGTCATGCTAATCAAAAGTTCTTAGTGCCCCAAGACCCAAGTTACGGAGTTACAAGAGTTACAGAGCTTGAAAGTATCGGTTTTTATACCATTTTTCAAAATCATAAATTTGGAAACGTACCGCCCCACGCATTAAATATACGGCATCTGAATCTTAATAAACACGAATGTGAGATAAATGACTTTTTTACAGGGAAACATTAAGAAATATGTCATTCCAATACCATATTTGTGTTTATTGAGATAAATATACCGTATATTGCATATATGGGACGGCACGTTTCCAAATTTATTTTGTGTGTATTTTATTTTGTGCCAAACCTCGTCACAAAAGTGCCGGGGTCCTTTACGGTTTTAAGTTTTGGGTAGTTAGTATTATTTATAATGTGCAGAATAAGTTGTGTAGGTTCTCTTTTTGAGTCTATTTAACTGCATGATTTTTAAACCACATTTGCATTTCGTATCTATGATTAGATCACTAGAATACAGGTTAATTATATTTTATCATCAGTATTTTAATAATGCATTCATTTTTTCTTTTTTAGTTGTCTATCTTCTGTTTTATATTAGGATCTTCTAGTTGGCAATATTTACTGCATCCCAAGTTATCCCACCTCTTTATATAGACTATTCACGTTCATTTCAGAAAACATGTTCTATATGTCCACACTACTACTCAGCGGCGCTCCAGCTCATAGTGAAACCTGGTCGGCAAACTATCTCCAAAAGATCTTTCCTCAGGCAGTGTTCGCCATCTTCTGATTTATATTAATAAATCTTGTTTCCTGGAGTGTTTTAGAATATTAATATTCAAACGAATTACAGATTTAACAATTATAATAAATTCTTGGAGGAATTATTCAAATCACTTGTTTTTGGTTAAACATTTCATTCATTAATTTTAAATATAATAACAACGCGACACAATAACACTTTACACTGATAAATAATACTTATTATTTCTTCTTCTAGCTCTTATGATAAACCGCTTCCTCTGATGCATGACGTTCATTAAATATTTGATGAATAATAGCTGAATTTGATTTTGTGCACAATTTTTAAGTGCGCAATTTAGTAAGGAGATAGCTTTCGTGCTATATTTCGTGCTGTATTTTATTTCAGCTTGTCCCATAAAGTTCTGTGAGATTTGCGTCAGGATTATTTGTTTTGTCACCCAAGCTCTGCAACTGGGACATCTTCAAGATCCTGTATTACTGTTTTTGCTGCATGAACTCGATTAGGTCAGGTTCAATATGAGTGGGCGCTTAACCACCCTGCAACTCAACCTAAGAGGTCTCAACCGAGCATGAACTCGGAAATTATCATGCATTAGCACAAAATTATTCTAGCGAATACAATCGACATGAGGTAAAACATACTCTTCAAGGATGTTGCGTATGAGCCAGTCAGCATTAACTTTAAAATTTATCTTAGTTTGCTCTGTACGGCAATTATAATAAAGGAATAGTTATTCCCATAAAATTTTACACCCTTGCGCAAATTAGTTTATTTTATACACTATGTCAAACATTATCATTTCGGTAGCTTTGGATTCTAATTTTCCTGTTTTTATTATGATAACCATGATTTACTCCCAGATACCTTCAATTTTAACAAATCAGCATGGCCAAATGTATTTTTTGCTGGTACAGTATATGGTTTCCTAATGCTGTAGTAGCGGATCTTCTTCCTCCAAATCTATTGGTAATCGTAATTCCAACATCAATATTTTGTATTTGTTCAGGTGGATACTATTCATCCTTTCTGATAGACCATTCTTTTGCAGAGAATAAGGATAGGCATATTCGACTATTATTTATTTTTCTATTTAAAATTTCTTGAAATCGTTTGAAGAATACTCTCCTTCTTTATTGCCTCCTATTCTGCTTGTTATTTTTCCAAATTACCCTTTCAGTTATTGTCGTATATAGTTTATCACATTAGTTTCTGCTTCATTTTTTGTTTTTTTTGTTTTCAATAGGTGAACTACAGTAATCTATTCCGGAACTAGAAAAATCATCATAATGGTCTGAGAATTTTTTTCGCCTTGTTTAGTTGGAGGATTGATGGGTTATTTGATTTGATCGGACATAACTTATACCTTTGAAAGGTTCTCTGGTTGCTTTGACTCTCAATGCATGAATCGTATAGTTTGTCTCAGCAGATTTTGTCTACGATTTTGTCTAAGGCAGATTAAAAAATTTTTGTCCAATATTCATAATATGGCCACTGGCCATACAATTAAGATTTTTTAGTATTACCTTACATGTTATCAAAAAACTGTTTTTGTATTTAAAAAGAAAGGTACATATCTTTGTTACTTATGGTTTTTTTTGTTTAAAAAGTCATTCTGTAAGTCAAAATTAAAATTACTGTATTCTTCTTGAAACAAGAAGACATAATATTGAATAAGAATAATTAAAATTAACAATTGTACGTCAGTTAATTACAAATAGACATCCTAATAATATAATGCCTTAACAAAATATTTACATATAATGGTTTAACTGCTGTTAATACGTTTATTATATTTTAGTTCACATGCCTGCCTGACACCAATTGCATACCTCATACGACTGTTAACATCACCCTGGATGGTAGGGACCATAGGGCTTGCCCATTACCGCAATACATCGTCCTCTCTTGTGCCCTTGGATATTTGGCTGTGGCTATATTTTTAAGACTTCCGATTTTACTTAAGGCTACGTTACTCGTCATCATGTCTACGGTTTATATCCTCCACATTGAACTGTCTCATATTGAGTTGTTCTGTTGCTATGATATTAGAGTAAGGTAAATCATTTGGTATTAAATATTATTAACGAAATTATTAATTAATTAATGTTAAAATTATTAAAATGTAGCTCTTTTTAATTCAGATATTTAAATACATAAACATGCTTTCTAAACGATAAATATACTTAGTGGGTTACATCAGAAATAAATAGAAATAAGCTTATTTTTATTATTAAAAATACAAACGATTCTGAGGTGGAGGTCAGACTGTCAAATACAATGTATTTTCAATTAAAATTGTAATTTATTCCCATTAAGTATAGTAGATAACATAAAAATGTTATATTTTTTGACTTTCTATTCTTTCAGTTTATTCTTATCGAAGTACCTATCAATATCAGGCTCTGAAGACTATCAAAGCTATTAAGACTTTGTTGAGCGCATATTTTAAATGCAAGTATCGTTCAATCTAAGCAAATCAGGATTAATCGTTCATGAAAAAGAATTTTGTTAATCGAGCACATAAACTATTGAAATGAATAATAAAGTATTACTAGACGAAAGAGGTATTACTATTATCTGAAACATATTCACAGAAAATGACCTAATAGAAGATGACGTGAGTCACGAAAATCAAAGTATTTTAATATAGAAAGGGGTGTTAGGCAGGAATGGGTGCTGTCTCAGAATACGTCATCGGAACATCACTGCAGAACAGGGAAGGTACTAATACTAGTGGAATTAAACCCAATAATATTCGTTACGCCGAATACATCATAACCCTGATAGAGGGCGAGAGTGAACTTCAGAACTGAGTGACAGAGAAGACATTGACAGAAACCAGCGAAAACAGAATTCGAGCAATTAACACATCAAAAACAAAAAGTCTTGTATTTAGTAAAACCAATAATAATATGCCAACAGCAAATATCCATAAAGCTATACACCAACAAATGTGGATGTCACCTAATGGAACGAACAAAAATCAAATTGACCATTTTGAAAAAATTTTTATTTCAAAATTTTTAGTAAAAGGTATAAATAAAATACCCAAACGGGCTATATTACAAATACAGAACGTTTTCGGAATGTAAATGGTTATCAACAGGTCCTCGAAGACACTTTGTCTCAGGACCAAGTAACCGATGTAGAGCCATACGTTGCCATGTTACCAATTCCAACGGTAACTTAAACATCTTAATTTTTAATAGTATATAATGTAACATATTTGTAAATTTATAACATTTAAAGATTTTTCACCCATATATTTTAGTGGCTCATAACATGTGCACTTTGTTACACTGATGATGGAATTTACATTCCGAAAACGTTCTGTATTTGTGATATAGCACGTTTGGGTATTTTATTTATACCTTTTACTAAAAATTTTGAAATAAAATTTTTTTGTGATACATGGTATACAGCCAGCTACAGGAACTTAGTTTCCTAGTGGATTTCCCTATCGGTAATATGCACAATAGTGGCATATTAGATAGGTATAATAAGTTATCGGGTGCGGATGGAGATACGCACTATTATTTTGTCTTTGCAAAAATTAACCAAAGGCTAAAAAAATGTATCTCACAAGTTCTGACGAAAGAGAAACCAAACTTAGACAAGCTAAAAAATGCAGAAATAGTAGTAGTACAGTAAAAAAGACAGTAGCAAGTAGAACTGGAAAATAGATTCATAGCGTTAGAAAACCATGATAGCACTGACAGCGTGGGTGGCAGATAGGATAAAATTGCAATAAGCATCAAGAATGCTGCCTTGGAAACTTTGGGAAAAAGAAAAAGACTAAAGAGCAAGCAATGGTTTGACGACGAATTTAGTGGACAAATTAATTGACGAATGGACAAGAATGAAGAGTGAAGTGGTTAGATAACCCCAATGTATATAAATATAAATATCAAAAAGAAAAGCTTGCTGCCAGAAACACCATAAAACGAAAGAAAGGAGAGAGCTACGAAAACAAGATTAGAAGAAAAGTACAACAAAGCAAAGACTTTCTTTCAAGAAATACGGAGAAGTTGGGTATAAAGCTCGAACAATCTTAATTAAAGACCAACATGGGAACATTAACAGGTAACCAAAAATAATAGAGCGATGGAAAGAACATTTTGAAGAGCTTTTAATTTTCCTAAATAGTCAAATAGAGAACCAAACAGATTAAGAAACAGTGGAAGTGGGGGTGGATACCGCCAATATTAGACGAAGTAGACGAAGTTTGTAAAAGTATCCAAAAGCTGAAAAACAATAAGGCTTCTGGCTACGATGGAATACCAGCGGAACTGATTAAAAAGGGTGAAATTAAACTCTCAGAAACCATATATAACCTAATTTTCTAAATATAGGAATAGAAAGAAATTCCTGAAAAATACTTATAGGCAGTATTGGTTCCGTTGTACAAGAAAGGCAACACAATAAAGTATCCTAATTACCGTGGCATATATCTGCTATGCTGTGTACGAGTTACAAGATACTTTCTTATATCTTGTTAAAAGATGACTACCTTATGCCGAAGAGCATAATAATATTATTCGACAAATATTAGAAAAAAAGATGTGAGTATAATAGACATATAGGAACAGTTCGAGTATACTTCCACTTTTACATTTGAAAGCGGTTTGCAAAAACTAATCTTAAATTGAACCTTCTTATGGAATTGGTACTACGTAATGTACAACAAGTACCAGGTGAAACACGTTTAGGAGGAAACACTCTGTTTTGGTGTATGCTAACGACATAAATATATTGAGGAGAAATTGCAAGGAAATAAAGGTAAAGTATAAAGAGCTCGGGAGAGCGGTTAGACAGGTTGAATTAATCTTAATTATTCAAAAGACAAAGTTTCTTAAAGTCTCACGAACAAACACGATTAGTCGATGCACGAATCTAATAACAATTGATAATGATATTTTTGAAAATGTCAAGGAGTTTAAATACCTTGGTAGCACGATCAGCGATACTAATAAGATTGGTCAAGAGATAGCGACTAGAATACTGAACGGTAATCGAATAGCAGGTATACAAACTGGTTAAATTGCGGTCCTTGTCCAGAAAGCTAAAGCTTAATATATAGAACACCATCATAAGACCACCATCATAACACCATCATAATATATGGGCGGCATATGGAAGGATGAGACACATTTTTAAAACAAATACCCCAATTCACCTGAAAAGCATTTAACCAATGCATCTTACCAGTCTTGACCTACGGAGCAGAGACCCTAACTTTAACGAAAGCTACTGCCGAAAAACTGAGGGTAACACAAAGGCGAATGGAGAGATCAATGCTGGGCCTGACCTTGAAAGATCGCGTGAGAAATGAGGAGATACGCCGACGAACTGGCGTAGACGATATTATACTGCGAATCAATAAGCAAAAGTGGAGGTGGGCTGGACATGTTGCTAGAATGGAAGACGGAAGATGGACGAAGAAATTATTGGAGTGGAGACCAAGAGCCGACAAGCGAAGTCGAGGCAGACCACCCACCCGATGGACCGACGACCTAAGGAGAATAGAAACAAACTGGATTGCAGCAGTTAGAGATAGAGAGAACTGGAGACGTTTGGAGGAGGCCTATATCCAACAATGGATATGAAAATGGGGCTGGATGATGATGATGATCATAAGACCAGTGGTGCTATATAGATGTGAAACATAGTGCATGACTCTTAAGAGATCAAGCGCTCAAACCCTTAGCATCTGGCGAAATAATGCCGAACTACTGGCTCGTTTGAAAGCTTGATCGGTAATAATCTCATTTCCACACATGTATGATTTTTGTCGGTAAGAATTCTCCCTATCCGCAATCTCATGATCAATTAATTCTATCTAGTAGGAGATTGGTCGAATTAATAGGAATGTGCCAGAGCATTTGGCAATTTGTAAACAGACAAATTGTGCTTATCTGTTAAATGCAATTATCGCAGCGAAAACTGTTTAAAAAGGAGCAATTAAGAGCAATCATAATACCTCTCTCCGTTCGGGATTCAAATGTTAAAGATTAACTAACTAACGTTCAAATTTATAAGCCTTATACAGGGTCGCTCAAAAGTTACTTCTTTAGGAATTAAATTGAATTTGAACTACGTGAAATAAAATTTTTACAAATTTTTCTTTGAATCGTTACAGAACGTGTAACTCTCGGTTAAAAACATTTAACTGCTGGATTTGGTCTTGCAGGTACCCGTGCGATATGGGGGTATTAAAAAATGAACATAACAACAACTATGCGAAGGAAAGGTATATGGGAGAAGGAGCATAGGTAGAAAGCATAATTCCTGAATTTTCTGTAATATTCATCATTTCGCAAAAGAACTGACACCTAAGAGACAATGTCACAAATACTTTTCGGCTAAGATTTTTTTTATTGTTTTTATTTGGCGTAGATTATGGTACACTTGAAAACATCTATGCTTTATTTCTTCTTTTTTAATATCTATTTAATATGCAGGTAATAGAAAAGTTTGACAAGTTTTAATTTTATATATTATTCCATATAATTAAATGGTAAAGCTATGAAAGTATTACGTCTAAACTTGTGTTTAGAACTTAAAAAAAAAATTAAATATAACAGAGATACCAACAAATACTCTTAATTTAAATAACAATCTACTTGTTTATTTTAGCCAAACTTCTATTAAGTTTGCTTTGTATGGGTCACATATTATGTAATCCCTAATACTAAAATACACATTGTGTCATTCAATTTATTTTTGTATGATGTCAAAGAGCGCCGTGTTCGAACAGTGTGTCGAAAAAAACCCTAATTAGAGTAGTCTTTGCGAATAAAATAACGCAGGTTGGGATTTTATCCACTTGCACAAATTGGAATTTATATAACCTAAATTATTGCTTTAATAAAAATTTCAAGAATGTAATATACACAAGATGGAACCTATAAAAAAATGTTGGTATTTTTACATGTAGCGGATAAATTACAGAAGTGACGTCACATTACTAGCTACAATGTCTAACATGAATTTGACAAGTGATTAACATGATCCCGATATTTTAATGTTAAACAGGTAACATTATGTGTTAAGTCAATAATTTAATATATTTTAATGTATTTTATTTAATTTTACATAGTTACACGTCATTACCTATATCTAAATTTATTCAAATGTAAATAACAACGAAAATGGGATTAGTCCCTACTTTGGACGCAATTATTTATTCATAGGTTCCATGTTGCATCCTGAGTATGTTACATGATACTATAACCAAAGATACTATATAGAATATAGACGCTATAAGCGTCTATATTCTTTGCTATAACTAACAAGATAAGTCAACGCGCATGTTCTTGCATCTCTCTCGCACACCTGTGACGTAAACCCGAGACAACTTTAATGATGCCAAGTTAAATGCTCTATCTGTTGCTATCCTGTGTGCTTCAAAACGTAGTGAATGAGATTTTTATTTATTCATTGATGTAGTAAAGACTTTGTATATTATATTGGTATATAAATTTTGTGGTGAAAACATTCAGTTTACTCTGTTAATATCACCTAATTTATATTTCGTACACAACTTCCTCTCGACTACCTGTAGCTTCTTTATAAAGACTAATTATTTGGTTGCCATAATGTGTTGCGCAGTGGTGGGTTGTTTAAACAATTATAATAAAAAAAGTAAATCTTTTTCGAAGTGTCGTTTTTTGTGTTTCCTAGAGACAAACAAATGCGTAAAGTATGGGTCTTCAAGTGTTTTCAGCGAGACAAATTTAATGTAGAAACCGCGAGAATATGATCAAAACATTTTACAGAAGCTGACTATTGTTTAAAAAAAACTATAATGGAATATTACTACTAATAGTATAATTAATTATGAAATTGTCACTGAAGAGATCGTTTCCTCGCTAAACATTCCTAGTGGTGATACAGAAATTAACCCTGAAGATTTAATTGACAGTCATCAAGATTTTATTAATTCAAATATAAAAGACCTGAAATGGGATGGATTGGAAAATTTAGCCGGTTTCATTGCATTTAAGTTACAAAAAAAAAAGAAATACTTGGATATATTCCGGACGCTAACGATAAATCGTTTAATTGGGTAAACCACGTTTCTGAGGGTGGTTTACTCAAACCAACACTGGAATTTGTAACTAAATGTAGTGAACTGGAACATATTTTTAGTAGTTATAATGGCAACAAATTAAAAATAACTAAAAATTATTTAAAAAACCTAACAGAAGCTGCAAAATATATAAATGTTGCTAAGATGTAAAATTACTTTTTTTTATATGTAAAATGTATTTTAAAATACTAATTCTAAATAAAAATATTAAAGATAATTATAATATCCGCAAGAGAAAAATCACGAAGATTGTAAAATAAATGTCTAAATGATATTCATAAAGTGTGAAGTATGACCTGCTTTTCCTTATATTTCAAATTATTTACATTTTACCGGTCTTTTATATTTTGTTTGTAATACACACAATCAAATCGAAGATTCATATATTTCTTTAATTAATTTTACAAATTACTAATTAATTTTCAAACCACATTTTCACAGAAAGTAACTTGTTATGACTTCTTAGTGCAAGATATGGCATCGAGGTATACTTACCGTTAATTGTTTAAGTTTCGAAGTTGTTCATTACAGTAATGGAACAACGTTGCCATGTGATGCATCGTTAAAATAAGATCCACACAAGTCCCTTGGCTTTGTCTCGCTATGACGTCATGCGCAAAGTCGATTAAAATTAGAACGGCAAGTGAGCATACCTTGTTTGTTATAGTATCATGAGTATGTTATATGTTATAAATGTCACGCACTTGCGTTTATGATTTGTAAAATGGCTAAAATTTCAACTATGGTTATTTAGGTTTAAAATCCACAACCTACTTTAATTATAATTTTTTTCGATGGATCTGTATTAAATATATTACCTAATGTCTGTTAAGCAACAGTTTTTGGGTAATTTTCATTGCGTAAGAGTTTTATAATTTTTTTCCGAAAATGATGGTTTCTCGTGTATGACAAATCTAGAAATTTAAATTGTCTGTTAATGCGTGTAGTTCTTATCTTTATTAAATTAATTTTTTTAATCATTTCTAGCTCTATCATCCCACTTCACGTGATAAGTGTCGTTGAAGTATTAATGTTCGTGTTAGCTGTTCTCCTTCATGGCAGACAAGTAGAATGGACTGCAAGGCTCGACTTTCTCTGGCAGATCCAAGCCAATGAAGAGAAGAGAGAAATGGATGCCCTTCAACACTCCAATAAAAGAATTCTCTTTAACTTGCTCCCTGCTCATGTAGCTACTCATTTTTTGGATAACCAATTTAGAAATAATATGGTAAGAAGTAGTAGCCGTTCACGTCTCACTTACTTGTGTTCGTGTAGGCAACATTTATGTTTATATATTGTGGAAATGATTGCTTTCTTCTCGTCGTTCTTGTATTTTTTTGTTAGGGGTAGAACGATGAGATCGAAAACTTTGCATTTTATGTTATTTTTTATAATAATGTAATTTAATTTGGTCAAATAGAATATTTTGTCGTCATTAATACATTATGCTGTCACAGTTAAAACTGTTAAGATGTCATATAAAATGAACATCTTCATATTTGCAATAGTTGATATATCAACAAAAAAAAATAGAATAATTAGAATATTAATTTTTTATCAGCAGACATATTGTATTAATCCTGACAATATACTAATGAAAGGTGTATACTTTTTTGCAAGGATCATTTGATAGTAAAGTTCATGTCAGCTACTGGAACTCTACTTTCAATATAAAAAATATTACATATAATGTAATAATAATTTATCATTGTCTTAACATTTCTATAATACTATTAATTTATTATCAATCCTTTTTCCCACCACCAATGAGGTAGAATCTGTAGATGCTTTTTTTACGTGGTATCCCCAGCAGGCCCAATCTATCAATTTTCAGGCGAGATAATGGTGAACATAATTAAATATTTAAAAAGTTATTTTTCAACTATTGTTTTTTCATTTTCTTTGATGGTCTAGGCTGTGGTTCAGTATCGGAGGTGAATGTTTGCGAAATAACAAAAGTTAGAATTGCAATCGTGGTGAGTAATTCGTCTTTGAATTTATTTTCTTCGATTAATTCTGATATTTCCATGCATTTGAAGCCTGTTTTTCGGCAACTACACATACTCCCACAGTTTCCCTTGCATATGAAGAACATTAGTTTCAGAAGTTCGGGGGTGCTGGAGTTTTGAACGTTTAGTTCGGAGACTGTGGAACTTGGCTGCATCTTTTGTCGAAGGAAGCGATGTTAAGTTTAATGTATTTTTGGTCACTGTCTTCGTAAATTGTTTGTATCTCATGCTGTACAGAAAATCATCTTTATTTCCACCATATAAGGAGACGAAACAACGTTCGCCAACGACAGTAAGCAAAGATGGCTCGACTTTCTCAATGAGAAATAATGCTGTTCCGCTAGCTAATTCGAAGGACGCTTCTATAAAAGTTCGATAAATTTAATTTCGCCAATCTTGTAAGACGCTGATGTTGTATCGCATCCTGAAAAAATATGGAGAAACAGCAAATTCTTTGCAGTGCCGTCGCCCTATATAAAACTTGAAGGAAAGTACAATTAATCCGACTTACATACTTTTGAAGGTTTTAAAAAATATACACTGGACTGCTTTATTCCGAATGCCGTGAGCATGACAAGAATGTCCATATCCTCTGCTACGATAGTCACAAAATCATAGGATTGGGATGCAGCAAGCGCAGAACGGATGACGGAACCCACCTCTGATAGAGCAGTTTTGAGAAGGTCTGTTAAGTTTGTTTTATCCGTTTTATTACAAAGAACTTTATCTTTGGAATAATGTTGATACGGTGGTCTTCTTCTTCACGTGCCATATCAGAGTTATCTAATGTTGACGATCACCATGGCGAAGGTTTCTATATCTTCTGTCATATGGAATAATTGTCCTGCATTCCATATCTGAGTCCATTCCTGCATTTTATATCTGAGTGGATACTTTTAGTGTCCACACTTCTGCTCAATAGAAAAGTACAGACCAAATATATATATATCACTTCTTTGTCTTAGTTCTAAATTGGGATTCTTCTTATTAGGGTGCCTGTCCGTTCCGAACGTTGGCGATCATTCTGGCTATGATGACTTTGTTGGTTGCTAGACGGAATAGCTGTGTTGAGGTCTTTCTATACCATGCTCTCAGGTTAGCAAGCCAGGATATTCTTCTTCGTCCTGGGATCCTTTTTACTTCAATTTTACCTTGCAAAATGCATTGGAGTCGCTCGTATCTGCCTTGATTTCTCAATATATTTCCCAAGTACTGCAGCGTACGGTCCTTCACGATGTTGACCAAATCCGCGGTTGTGTTCATCCTCTGCAGTACTTCTTCATTGGTGACTTTGTCTGTCCATGGTATCTTCAGGATCCTTTTGTGTAACCATAGCTCAAAAACCTGAAGTTTTGATAGAGTTTCCACATTCAATGCCTATGTTTCTACTCCGTATAGAAGCACTGAGTACACGTAACATTTAAGGAGCCTTATTTTTTTTTCTAAGGTGAGGTCATGGCTCTTGAACACAGAGCTTATAGTCAAGATTGCACTTTTTGCCTTTCCGATGCGACATTTAATCTCTTGGGTGTTGTCCCACGACTCATTGATTATAGTTCCCAAGTAGTTGTACTGTGTGACACGTTCAATTCTCATTTGGTTCACATACAGATTTGCTCCAGTTATGTTTTCCTTGCTGATGATCATTAGCTTG
This sequence comes from Diabrotica undecimpunctata, assembly GCF_040954645.1. Classification (NCBI taxonomy): domain Eukaryota; kingdom Metazoa; phylum Arthropoda; class Insecta; order Coleoptera; family Chrysomelidae; genus Diabrotica; species Diabrotica undecimpunctata. Next base: position 73,813,621 of record NC_092804.1, on the reverse strand, counting down.
GTTTTGTTAGTGTTTATATCCAGTCCATATTTATGTTCTACTTGTTCCCGTTATTTTGTTCATTAAGTTTTGCAGCTTCTGTGGTAATCGGAAAACAGTATTGTATCATTTAAGTAAATTGGGACAATAGTTGCAAAGGTATGTCTTCATTTTCATAAAAATAGTTTTAGTCATTGCTATTCTTCGTTTTATTTCTATGTATGGATCTAGTTGGTCTGTTATGACAGTTCCCATTTATATCATTTTGTGAACTTTTTCAACTTGGACTCCATTTTATTGGAGCTCTGCATTTGGAGGTGGTTACGATTAAAGACTAAAAATTTGGTTTTGTTTGAGTTGATTTTAATGCCCATTTCCTCTCCTACTTCGTGAATACGATCAAGCAGAATTTGGAGACATTCCAGATTTTCTAACAGAATTCCTATATCGTCCGCGTATCTAATTACATTAAGTAGTTCCTCCTTGATTTTTATTCCATATGGCTATCTCTAGAGCGCCTTTTTAAATAGCTGGTCAGAGTAAACATTGAACAATGTTGGGGACAAAATGCAACCTTGTCTGAGTCCTTGTTGTATGGAGATTTTGTCGGTGTAGTTGTCTCCAATTTTTACGATAGCAGTTTGATTCCAGTACAGATTTTTAATGACACAAGTATCTTTGTTATCTATTCCTTTATTTTTTAGCAACTGCATTAATTTTACATGCCCTACTTTATCGAATGCCTCTTCGAAGTCAAGGAAGCATGCATATACATCTTTTTTTTACCACGGCATTTTTGTAATAGGATATATAGCGCAAAAAGTGCCTCCCTAGTTCCCATCTGATCTGAAGTATTCTTAAGAAAATCTAATTATTAGGAGTGCGGCTCATTAGCATTGCAATGTGCATTGTGTTTTTCGGTACTGCAACAAAGATGAACGTACGCCACTCTGCGGGAATCACTCCAGTGTTATATATTGCATTAAAAAGTTTCACTAGTATTTTTATGTTATCTTCAGCAACTCAGTTGGTATATTATTGTCAACTAGTACGATGGTCTTATTAAAATTTATCCGTCGATAAGTGCTTTTTCGTGCGACGCAAGTATTCCCACGACTTTGTTCCTGCGATATCAGAGTTTTCGGAGTAGCTATCAAATATTATCCTTGCAGAGAGTCCATAGTGTCTTTGTACCTGTGCATACCCAACATACTTCTCAAGAATGTTGTTCAAAGACGAATTCCGATCCCAAACCACTTTATGTAACAAGTAACCACCATCGATAACAATATGACCTCTGTGACTGTTATTAGAGGATCTTTCTACTGTTCTTTGTACTGTAAAGGTATTAAACTAAGATGCCAATGGAAAAGGTGCTAATTCGTATGCCAGATATTGTTTGATATCACCGGCTGTTTCTCCCACAATACACATCCGTTGAAATAAAAGTAAGGAATTGACGACGACAGGAGATTTTTCGACTTCAATAGTACTTATTATAGCACTAAAGGGAATAATCTTATGTTTGCGATGGAATGACAGTCGTTGAAAATCAGATCCTATGATGTTACTTACCAATCCTTCTCATATTTCAATGGCGCGATGAAAATTTAAAATTTCCGAAGCTACTATTCCATTATCAATACAAATTAATTCGCGGCGATTTACGGTAAAATCAGATCATTTTTAGGTCTTTCTTTGTTACATTAGATATGTAAATAATAAAATATACGTAGAGGGGTTAAAATTATTGTAAGAACCAATGCTATTCTAAGTTTTATGGTAGGGGAAAGGGTCCATAATAAATTATTAATAACAGAAATGTTATTAAGAATACCATAGAAATGTTAATAAAATGATAAATTATATGAATGAAAATTATATAATAAAAAACTAACCCTAAAGGTTAGCTTTTACGTTTTCTTACGAGTATTCAAAAACTCTGTCAACTTCGAAGTTGGAAAACCTGGAAATATTACTGAAATTAAACAAATTTGTACATGAAAATTATTCCTTGAAAAGTTTTCTATAATATCGCTCTAATGAGATTTTATTGTAAAATGAGCAAGAAAAAGTTATAGTCTATAAATTCTATAAGGAGTCGCAAAAAAAATTATTTCAAATTTCATTTCAAAAATATTTAGTTATTTTTGTTTGTAACTTATTTATTTTCCATTTTATAATAAAGAGTAAGAAGAACACAGTTGTGTGTGTGCTGTTAGTTTCTTTTGACTGTGGACTTAATCCATTAGCCGAAGAATACAGTTGTAGAGAATTTAATTTTCTACAAATAATGTCTGCGATAATTGTCTATAACTTACGAGATACATCGCAAAAACTCTTTGCATCCCTTTTCCAAGATATCGCCCGGGAGACAAGGGTGGCGACTACAAAAACTTGAACCTAAGCTTATACTAATTACCCCTACACATAAAAAAAATAAAATTGCGTCCTCTCAAAAATGCAACCCTGACCCTTTTCTTTCCAAACCAAAATAAAAATGTGAACATTGTTTTCTTCCTATTAGTGCCCTTCTAGAATTATGTAAAAATGTATGACATAGATATTTTACCTTTAATTTATCGCTAGGTACCAAATTTGAATTTGTTACAAATATGTCACAATGATAAGAATACCACAAACCTTGTTATCACTGATGATATATGCATTTTCTAAGGTATGAAACGATTTCTCAAAACAAAGTTCAAATCTCTTATCTCTGAGTTCATGAGAGTACTCTCGTATCATAAACTCCCCACCCTTCTTTAAATTTTAGGAAAATGATATCTTCCCCTCATTCACGCAGACATTGCTTGAGGAACGTGGTCTATCTCATCATAGCACAAGTCGTCAGCTACTGATGTCTTTTTGTAGATTCTTTTTTCAGATACAGGTTCTTATTTTTTATTAGATAATCTTTTTATTATGGACACCATTCGCCCCTTTTTTAGAGATAAAAAAATCAAAAATCTACATTTGAAAAAAAAAACTTTACTCACCCTATGTGTAGTAATGTAACAAATTTGTTACTTATGTTTTACGAGGTTTTTTGATAGTTCACTAAACAAAAAAAATCGGTTGCCTGTAAAGTCGGTTTTACGGGCGAAGATTTTACGTGACAACGTCTTTTCCCAGAGACACAAGCACGCACCGATTCAACGCGCCTAATTCTCTAGTGCTGCGCGCGCAGCGGACCGATCATGTTTGAGTGGGAGAGAAACGCAAGGCATTCGCTGGTCCGGCGGGCCTCTCTCTCGGTCGGTGACTCATCGTAACAGACGTGAGCGGGCGTTACACTTTTTCATGAGTGACTCCGAGCCACAACCTAATTTAAGACGTTGTCACGTCAAAAAAAAACGAAAACGTACGCCTGTCTATTTATAGGATAATTGCATAATATAAAACAGTCACCAAAACCGCAAAGAAAACAAATTTCTTATATAAAATTAAAAATTTGTGAAAAAAGTCGAGAACCTTCTCAAAAATACAACAGGTGACAAATGATGCCAGTTGTGAGTTATCAGATATCGCTAATAATAAAGACAGAAACCAACTATTGACATCTAGCAGTAGTTTTATATTATAAGTACAAAAAGTGAACATAATGCGCCACAAGTCGCCTAGAACTCACTTATGGCCTAAAATGAAAATGTTACATTTTTGTTACATTTTCAAAAAAAGGGCTAATGTAACTTTTCATTGGACCATATTGATTTTTATTTCTTTAAACACAGTTTCCTTATTATTATTATGGTATATATATTTTGACTATGCCAAGTAACATACTAATAGTATACATGTTTTTTCGTAAAAATTTAAAAAGTATAGATCTTTCATAACTAGATAACACTAATGGTGTCCAGGACCACTACATGTAGTAATACGCATTAATTTGCAGACCTTGCATTTGGCTCTCTTGAAATAAAATTATATGGCATGTTTAAATTTAATGTTAAAAATGAACAGTATAGTTCAGAAAATGCACCAAATTATACTCGCTCGCTATTATTTTAAAACGTGGGTACACTAATTGGATTATACCAATACATTAGGTTTTGGGAAAAATACATCCAATACATTATTTTAGATTTATAAACATTATGGGCATAAAAAGCCATGCATCTACAAGATCGTAATTTTGGTAGCCAGCTCCGCCCTTTAGTGCGGATATCCCACACGAGATGTACCTATATTTCCCAGTTGTGGATTGGATAAAATCATATAAACGCCATTTAGCTTAGAAACCATCAATTTAAGTTAATTTTTTTTCAAAAATATTTCATTAAACTATAAAATATGCGGAAGTTCCTCTTGGTATAACATGTATTTAAAAGATTGGTCGGTTGTTTGTCCTGATTAAGAACAAAATATCCCTTTTTTAACTTTGTTCTCCTCATTTTCTTTAGAGTGTTTTGTCCTCGTCTTGTATTTTGCTAGATGCCTAAGCATCGAAATTTTTTATCAATGATCAAGCTAGCCGCAAAAACTCTGTCTTTCTTATGTGGTATCCTTCTATTCTTAGTTCCAGCTTTTGAAATTTATACAAAAAAAGGATTTTTTTATTAATATCCAATTAAGTTCAAAAAGGAGCTAATTCATGTGTTAACAAAGTAACCATTTGCTGAATGGGTTGCAATTGTGTCGAATCTTTTCTTCAAGGACTTTTTATATACTATATTTTTCGTTGTGTTGTCAGGCGGGAGAATAAATAAAGTGAATGGTTGGCCTACACGACAAGATACTTCGTACAATTGACCATGAAAGAAGCAATTATTTCCTATATTCAGTCCACAAACATTAAAGGACTGGCCTTCCAAGTGATTTGTTTTTCTTCATGGCGAATGCAAGACGAATGGTGTACTATTTTTGTGGTCCATACTGTATTTCTTCTTCTTTAATGTCCATCTTCTATCGAAGTTTGGAAATCATCATGGCTATGCGGACTCTGTTGACTGCCGCTCTAAAAAGTTCTGCACTACTGCATTCAAACCATTCCCTTAAGTTTTTAAGCCAGGATATTCTTTGTCTTTCCACATTTCGCTTTCCTCGGATTTTGCCTTGCATAATAAGTTGTAATAATGCGTATTTTTGCCCTCTCATCACATGTCCTAAGTACTCAAGTTTGATAGTTATATACTGTATAAGTAACTTTTAGTTCATGTATCTTAAATATTCAACAGGAAGTTCCTATAAGCACTTAGTGTTTTGGATTTAAAAATCTTTGAACGAGAATAAACAAAATTTGAATGTTTTTTTTTAAATTGCCTTGGATAAATCACTTTTTCTTTAAGAATTGCGCCTCAAAAGCGTCGATTGGAATAAACAAATCAAATGATTTATTTGCATTGGAAGCTTTCCTATTGGAAGCTGTCGCTAGCAGAATTAAACGTGGTTGTTTAAATTTTTGCCAAATGCCTTTGGCCGATGTCTTTAAGCGCAACCAATTGCCCGCTAGGTAGAAGTTATGAAGGCGGGGAGTTTTGTTTTACTGGCGAAAAATCATCGATGCTTGAGAAATAAGATCCCGCTTGATATCTTGAAAGAGTCGGGGGTCCGGAATTTCCGATCTAGGTTCAAGATACGTTAATTTACGTTTAATTAGGTAAATTCAAATGGCATATTAATTAGCATCATCGGAACTCTCGGAATGATAACTTCTTTATCTTTAAGTTTTCCTTTGATTATCGTCGCGTATATATTGCCTATGAGTTTTCACACCAAAAAATCAGTCCTGTTACATAGTTTTAATTGGTTTATATTTCTAATTATCATTACAACCGAGCCAACCTTTAGTTTTAAATTATGAGATGGTAAGCCAAGCAGATGTCTTTGTTTATTACACATTGGACTAACAATTTGGAATAACACATCTATATCCTTGTTCTTTGCCGCTAAAATTATTCGTTCGCTCAACCAATTGTAATTAGTGTGCTGCGCAATGATGTTAGAACACTTTATTAATGAGCTCGCCCTTTGTTGAGGCGAAATGTCAAAAATTCGGAAATAAAATCGATTCGATTTGTCGACAGAAGTACGGCCATTACCGATAGTCAGCAATTGCTTGGAGAACTCTTCGGCGGAAAAATCTTTTAGCAATTTAACTTGCTAAAGTCCTGTTTGTTTTCAGTCAGTTTCATTAACTTGTCGTCCACTTATCATATTCACTTTCTGTACATCAACATGCACGTTCACGTTATAATTCTCTATTGAAAGCGTCGCTAAAATTCGCGATTTATCGATGGCATTCTTAACTTGACTAATAAACTGCTGCACATGATGTAATACATGTATTCATTCAAAAGCAAAACCTGGTTATGTATCTCCTCATTCGTCTGTACTGTATACCTTATATAGAGGTTACAATTTAAACAAAAAAAGTGCTGTTATCTATTAACAATTTTTGAAACTTTATTATGGTTAAACTATTTTATTTTAACTGTTTTGTATTTATATCTATAAATAACAATAATAATTATACATGCGCATTTGTGTAAGCTTTAAATTTTTTTAAATTTCTTTAATAATTATTTCGCTAATAAAAAAAATAAATTTTGGAGAGGTTTCTGCGGTTAGTATAGGTAATTAAGCCTAAAACTAAGATTATTATTATTACAAAAGTTAATATTAAACTCAGCAGGCTTCCGGGATCAACTGTGTCGATTGTCACTATGCTGAGCTTTCGACACCTTGCGAGGTCTCAGTCTCCTGAGCCCCCAGATACTACACTGTTTACTACTCACTACACTACTGACTTATGATCTCGACAGGCTTTAAGGATTGTTAAATCGCAAAGAAGACGATTCTAGCTCAGCAGCAGATTGCTTTATGATCTAGTGAGCTGGTAAAATTCCTCCCCGTAAAGGCGAATAAAATGTTCGAAGAGGTCTCCGCAGTTAGTACAATTAAACCTAAAACTAAGATTAATATTATTGGAAGAATTAATATTAAACTCACTATGTTTCCGGGTTAAACCGTGTCGATTGTGACTGTGCCGAGCTTTCGACATGCTCTTCTTCGTCTTCTTCATGGCTTTCGAGGTATTAGTCTCATGAGAGCCTCCATACACTACACTGTTCACTACTCACTACACTACTGAATAGTATCAGATTTATTGCATCCTAACAATGTGGAAATATACAAGTAATTGAAAATATTTTATATTTGATGCTCTATTTCCAACTCAGAAATCAAAATGTAAAAAGAAAGTAGAATTGAGACCTTAAAACATAAAAAAAATAATTATAATTATGGTTTATTCCCAAAAAATATATAGTAGTTACTATAAAAAGGAAACATAAAAATAGTCTCAGAACGACGTTAAATATTAAATTAAGATTGCGCAGTATGCAGTAAACATTAGCATGATATCGCGATAACATGCTGATGTTTACGATTTCAATACAAAGGCCTACAAGCGTTTCTGCTCCTGGATTCGTTTTATTCATGTAAGAATTCAAGATTATCATTATATTTTTAACTTGGTGCATTTTGTATGCTTACTGGACAATATATTTGTAGAATTGGCTTTTCTTTTATTTCGTACCAAATTATACATTTTCTCTGAATTAATTTTATTCAATTTCGAAAAATGCAAAGTTTCCGGTCCCGCTATAGTTCAACTCCGCTTTTTATCGGATTACTTTTCGCTGATTGACGATGTTGGCTGCACATCCAAGGTTTCATACCCATCCCTTCACCATTTTTCTTACAGACTAATCTATCGCAGGAACTTTACCATCAAAGCTACTCCCGCGTAGGGGTGGTATTCGCTTCAATAACAAATTACCATGAATTTTATACCGAACTAGACGGTAATAACCAAGGTGTGGAATGTCTGAGACTACTTAACGAAATCATAGCTGACTTCGATGATCTGCTTTCTGAAGAAAGATTTAAAGCTATCGATAAAATCAAAACTGTGGGATCTACATATATGGCGGCAGTTGGACTCATGCCCGATCTAAGGATATTGGACGATGACGAAACTACTGCAGGTACTCATCTAAGTACCTTGGTGGAGTTCGTTTTTGCCATGAGGGATAGACTGTTAAATATTAATGAAAATTCCTACAACAACTTTATGTTAAGAGTTGGTAAGTATTTTTTTATATTTCGTTATTTTATTACGGAGAATCTGAAATAAATATACCTAAAAACAAGTTTGTTTTGTATAATCCAATATACATTACAATACAAGTTCTTTCTTAGTCAATTTAAAGATTTCAATTATCCAATATTTTATATTTTACAATATAATGTCAATCTATTATCACTATACTATGTCGAATCCTTTCTAAATGAACATAATAGTTGGTTAATGTTACATTTTTTAGCAACGCTCACACTGCAACATCATATGCACCGCCTTTGAACATTTGCGTCAGATAATCCAGCTGCCTATGCCCACAGTCCACCCAACTTCGAAGGTTCGAGATTAGTGACTTCGTCCACCATGCCACATTACGTGTTGCCTCTCACTCTTGCTGCCTCTGTCCAATTAAAACCAATCTCTCAGCCAGTCTTATCTCAGTCATATCTCGCTCTCCAATTTTCCGCCTCATTCGACAATGAATCCTGGCCCTTTCACCTGCCAGCACATGTAAAGGAACACAGCCGGTGATCACCCACAGAGCGGCAGCTGAGACAATCCTGTAGGCACATGCTACCCGCAGCAGACTAGTTGTGTCGACGCGTATCATGAGCCTCTTGTAAGTTGGTATTTCTACCGCTTCACTCCAGACTGGGGCCGCGTACAGGACGACAGAACAACACCGTGAAGCGCCCTTCTTTCGGATTTGAGTTCACCGATATTGGGCACTATCCTCCTCAGCGAAGCCATTCTTTGAATAGCTCTGCGGATCACCCCCTCAAATGTTCCCCCCAACTCCCACCCTGGTGGATAGTAACTCCCAGATACTTAACGTACTTTTTGGGCGTCACTCTCGCTCCCGCGCTCTCAAATGCAACACTGTCTCTCTTTCTGGAGCCTCTGAGTACTACAGAAAACGTCTTATCCTCCGCGAGAAAAAGATCATGCTCGCCCATCCAATCATCAACGAGAACACACGCACGCGTAATCCGAAGCAAGAGTTCCTCCCCCTGTCCCGTGCCGCAATGTCGTTCGCGAATGCGAAGGGGGTAACACCTTTCCCATATTCGCAGTTTAAAACCCCGTCATATGCCAAGTTCCACAGCGTCTGACCCAGGATGGAGCCCTGCGGGACCGCAGCCGTTACATCCACTATCATACCATTCTCCACCACAATCTTCCTCTCGGAAAGATAATCAGTGACCACATTCCTCAGATACCCAGAACAGTTCCTTAGTTCCAAAGAGCTCATTACGTGACCCCACTGCAATGTTTTAAAAGCATTTCGGACTCAAAAAGAATCAGGATGACCCATTGATGATCAGCCCCAATTTCCCGTGTCGCCAGAAGCACTACGGTCATCGCATTCACTTTACTTTTACCCTGGCAGAACCCATGTTGCCTCGGAGGCAACCTGCGGTTCTTAAAATTGCATCATTTGTGGTTTGAGCGGTCCATGACACTCATTAGAGTTTCCGTAAAGTCCACATCTCAAATTCATTTTTTTACTTTTTTATTTGTAAATTTTTTGTACTGCTTTGTACTAATACTAATTGGATGCATATATCCTTTTCAATTGAAAAATTTCAAAATAATCAAAACCTTGATTTGTAGGTATTAACATTGGACCCGTAGTGGCTGGAGTTATAGGTGCCAGAAAACCGCAATATGATATCTGGGGCAATACAGTCAACGTTGCAAGTCGGATGGATTCCACAGGTTTACCTAATCATACTCAAGTCACCGAAGAAGTATTTCATGTATTGAGATCTTATCCTTACGAGTTCCAGTGCCGTGGGAAAGTAAAAGTAAAAGGAAAAGGTGACATGACAACGTATTTCCTAATAGACAGAAAGCAACCTGGTACTCTAAGAGTTGAAGAACTAAATAATATAAGGACAACCTCGAATAATGCGAACAGTAAGAAACTATTGGTAATATAAAAATTTAGTTTAAAGGTATTATTCTCGTTGTCGCTGTGGCGTCCTTTAACAGGAATTGGTAAAGTTTTGAATGTGTTTTTGTTTTGTAATTGTTTGCGGTTTTGAAAAATAACAAGGTTCTAACATTAGGAAGGTATTGCTTAGTGTGATAATTTTTTATTTCATTTTGTATAAAACATATATTTATATTCAATATTTATTTACTACTACAGTTGTTTTACTTAGTACTATATTCCTGTGCTCTTTTTATACACATACAAAACATACGAGAAACTTATAGTAAAGAATAAAAATTTATCGGCCATCGGTGACTCATTGAAGAAGGTTTGGGAATGTACACCTCTTCTAGAAAGAAAGCGTAACTGAAAAAGTTAAGTAAGAACTATTATAACATATATTTGGATATGTTTATCACAGAACACGATAAGTAGTAATAGTGAGCAATTGTCAAAAGGTGCCGATTTATATTGTGTGGGATAAGCAGAAAGCTGGACAAATAGGAAAAGTATCTCAAATACTTTATTTATTTATTAAAATATATTTAGCTGAATTGCTGTTTATGATGGAAAGTATGGCTAGATGCGATATAATACAGTATTAGTAATAAAATTCTTTAAACTCATTTAATACAATGGTAATTCTTAAAATACATACAAGACCATTGCTCAAATCTCAGAGGAATTACGGTTGGAAAACCATAAACGTCCTTTTTTTGGAAGCCGTTTATTTTCTTCTTTTCTCCGTACTATGACCGCTACTGAACGTTGGCTATCATATTGGTTATCATAATTTTATTCACCGCAGCTCTGAAGAGTGACGACAAAGACTGATTAAACCACTCACTTAGGTTATGAAGCCATATTGTTCTCTTTTCGATTCGTGATAGACATACTACTCCAATTTTCGTATTTTTACGATTTTCACTACTTCGGATTACCTGTTTAGACGTTGTAATACTTCTTCATTTGTCACTCTGTCAACCTAGCTTATGCGTAGTAGCCTTCTATACACCCAAATTTCTAAAACTTGAAGATTATTTAATAGAGATTTAGTGAGCGTTAAGTTTTCAACTCATTACAGTAATGCCAACAAGATGTAATATCTGTCGAGTCATATTTTCACGTTGTAAAAAAGTGCTCTAGTCTTTTCAATGCGGATTTTTTTTTTGGAAGAATACCAAAGGCCTTAATGTTGTCACCGATGCGAAGAAAATTTGGTTCTTCCGAAGTTACCGTATACCGTTATAATGGAAAAACAATTTGAAACCCATTTAACAATGTAAAAAGCTAATTGAAAAATATATCCTCGATTTCTAAATTTATACAAGGAAAATATCAATCAAAATCGAAACCAGTCAAAATATCGTCAATGTAGAAATCATTGCTAATAATTAAGATATTTCTGGATCATTATTTAAAGAAAGCTCTCTTTTATTTTCGCAAGAAGTGATCTTTATTTTCGATGAATTTTAGTAATAAATTATCGATGTTTTTGATGAAAGTGATTATGACTGGACGAAAATACAAATCCCATCCCCATTAAGAAAGGAGTTAGACAAGGCGACGTAATATCTCCAAAGCTTTTTAATCTAGCCGTAGAAGACGTCGTCAAAGCTACAAATTGGTCATCATATATTATGGCATCAACGTTAATGGCAACAAGTTAAACCACCTCAGTTTCGCTGACGACATCGTTATTATAACAATCACATTCGAGGAACTACAAATTATGATGGAGGAACTCGCAGACAACTCCTAATCCGTCGGCCTAAAACGAATATGGCAAAAACAAAAACAATGACAAACACAGACGACCCCAGACGTATAACTATATATAAAGTCCATAAATATATCTACCCAGGCTAAATTATGAAACTTGAAAAAGAGAACCGTAGTGCGGAAATCACTAGAAGTGCAAGACTGGCATGGGAAGGAGTTTGGAAAACTCAGTTGGATACTTAAGAACCGCAAAATACCTCAATACTTGAGGAGCAAAGTATTCAACCAGTGTATCCTTCCTATCATGGCATATGGATGTCAAACCTGGACACTAACTAAGGCAAATATGAATAAACTAGACATGTCAGAAAGGACAATGGACAGAGAAATCTTTGGTATACGACTGTCAGATAAAAAAAGGAACGACTGGGTAAGATCAAAAACCACAGTCGAGGATATCACAACAATTGCCAAACTCGAATGGAGCTTCACAAGCCACACTGCTAGACAAAAAGACCAACGTTGGAACGCCACAATACAACATTGGAGACTTTACAAAGGTTGACGACCAAAAGGAAAACTACAGATGAGATGGGTAGATGATATAAAAAGAGTAGCCGGAACAAATTGGAAGTATGTTGCTCAAGATAGAGATCGATGGAAGGAGTTAGAAGAGGCCTATGTTCATAAATGGACGACAGAAACCTAAGAAGAAGATTACTGATGTTGCGATTTTAAAGCAGTTGTTTTAGCTTGTTAATCCAAAGTCAAAATTAAATAAAAGAAAAATTATATTTTATTTATTATTTGAATTATATGGGATTAATTGTTAAATGTAGTCTACGTCTCACGTTTGTAATAGTTTTACGTATCAAATTAATATGCTATGTATCAAAATTCTGAAAAATATTCAACAATATCTAACTTTATTTTAGACATCAACAACATGTACGGTGGTGTAGCTACACCTCTCGCCCTTCTTCACCACAGTGATTTAAATAATGGTCGCCCCAAACACAACCCGCTTCAGTCCCGCCAATCATCTAGAGAAGATTCGTATACTGCATCCAGAAACGCCATGAGGTTACCTCCTCTTAGGGAAAGTGTATCGCATCATGTCAATGGTTGTGAGAACGAGCCACTACTACCTAATTTCAGGTAAGGATTATTTATCAACGTAAATAAGTATATAAAACAATACTTACTAGGTTTGAATCACTAATTGTATACTTTTATTCATGGATGTCTCACAATAATAACTAAAGTTTGATCTTGAGCCTTTAAGTTGTTATTGTAATTATGTTAAGACATTCTTAATGTTAGACGCCAGCAATACATCTCAAGGGCATATATTTTCTTTGTGTCTGCTTTTTTTTAGTCTGCAAAATTCAGATGCGTGTAGGAATACAGAGAAGGAATATCAAGTTTTTAACTATTCGAACTTTGGTGTGAACTGGTTTAACTATACGATGAATTTTCAAAATCTTTATAAGTTTTGTAATGGCTTGCTTTGCCAGTGCAATTGTTCTTTTAATTTCTTCACTACATCCCCCTTGTTTTATTATTAGCAACAAAGATAAGTGAAAGTGTTAATCGTTTCGATGTTATAGATTTTCTTTATATTTAAATTATTTGGATTCTGTCAGTCTATCATTATTTAATTTTTCTGTTTTTAATCTGGAGACCGACTTCCAAACTTTTTTCTTCAACTCTTTGAATGAGTTCTTTTAATTCTTCTTTAGATTCAGCGATGAGGGTGGTATCGTCAGCGTACCGTAGGTTATTAATTTTGTTGCTATTGATGGTGATTCCTCCTTTCCATTTCTCTAAAGCATGTCTCATAATCCATTCGCCAGATATAAGAGCGTGGGGTTCAGTACGTACTTCTGTCGCACACCCTTGTTAACAGGAAAACACTCCGTGAGTTCACTTTCCACCTTGCCTGGCCGCTGTTATGTTCCTAAAGATGTTTAATTAGGTAGTTCAAATGATAAGAAACAAAGAAGTAGAAATACTCTGTTGTGTATTTAACATAAGACCAAAGAATTTAATATGAAAATCTTAACTCAGAAAACTAAAACAATAGTAATCAGCAAAGAACCAATCAGATATAGAATAGAAATCGATGGCATCAGTATTAAACAAGTAATGGAAATAAAATACCTTGGAATTACATTGTCCAGCTGTGGGAACCTAGACAAAGAAATGAGAGATCAAGTACAAAAAGCAAATAGACTGGCAGAATTTATAGAGCCAGTGTAAGACCAATAATGACTTATGCATCAGAAACAAGACCCGACACAGCCACAATACAAAGGCTAATGGAAACTGCAGGGATGACAGTACTGAAAAAAATACAGGAGATACGCTGAGAGATCGAGAGAAGAGTGAAGACATTAGAGGAAAATGTAACGTACAGTGTGTAAATGAATGGACACTAAATAGAAAAACAAAAGAATAAAATAACCACATAAGCAGAATGGGGGAGACCCGTGTGATCAAAATAGCAAGAGATAAATACCCAATTGGTAGAATAAGTACCGGACGACCGCGCAAAAGATAGAGTGATAACCTTCCATAGACATATTAATCCCATTTCTTCGAGGATGCTCCATAGTTGCTGCCAACACACGCAATCGTACACTTTGATGTAGTCAATATAGCGTAAATAGGTTAGTACGTTGCATTCCCTGGCTTTTTCTACAATTTGTCTTATGTTTAAAATTTGTTCTCTAGTGCCTCTGCCACGAACAAAGCCCGCTTGGTTCGACTGCAGTTATGATCATCATCATCATCCTAGCGCTACAGCCCTTATAGTACCTTCTCAAGCTTTCTGCGCCATTCTGTTCTATCCCTTGCTTGGATTTTCTAGTTGGCAACACCGATCTTCTCAACGTCTGTTGGCAATTATGATTCGCTTTTTTATCGAGTAGCATAACATCGGCAGTTATGGTAGGATGTAATAGTTGAAATGCTTCCATATAATCTGCAGCATCACTTAGGTGGCATATAAAATGAACTCTATTGTCTGATAATTTTCGCATATGCCTTTCGGACCATTCTGTATTATATCGATTTAGTCCAGTCAGGTTCCATTGCTCCAGATTAGGTGACATATTTTATAAAAAATATCAGTGCCAGCATCTCCTATCGCCACAAGCATTTAAGCGACAATGTTGTCTGCTCCAGGTAGTTTTTTAGAGAATATGAGATTCAGAAGAATTCCACTACTGCACAGTAATTCGATGACATCCTCCATCGTAATTTTATCAAATACTTTCCGTAAGCCTACAAAACACAGATATGCTATTTTAATTTATGCTATAGATTTTTCTAATATTCGTCGCGTAATTAATACAGCGTCTGTACATATTCTTCCAAATCTAAATCCTTGTTCTTCTACTAATGTGAACGTATTTATTTTGTTAGTTATCACTTTGGTGGACAATTTTATAATTGCAGACAGAAGATTTATGCTTCCATAATTAGAAAAATACTACTTGTTAATATAGGTATACTCCATTCGCTTAGCTCGGGCATATTTTGACAGATTCATTGTCGGAAACCTACAACACAACAATTCCTACTTCTCAGTATTAATAGCTCAAGTATCCTACTATTGCAGACTTCTTTCTTTCAAAAAAGAAGAATAATTCTAAATAGTGGAAGTGTATACTAAACCCATCAAATTTTGGGTAGTATATATTTTAGTTGTTATAATTTAACATAACTATTTATTATATGGTGCAGATAAATAAATATTGATTGTCGGTAATTCGCAAAGTTCTATTTTATTTACTATTTAGTTTGTTTACTATTAATATTGACTATGAGTACGTGAGCTTGGTTGTATAGTAATTTCCAGCCACTTTTAGTCTGTCAAAAAGTAACTAACTTCGCAAAAAAATAATTACTAAATTCACTAGACAGTTCGGACTGGGAATAGCGAACCGAGTATATCGATATACTTAGTCTCCAGCTATTTGAGATTATATTATGTTTAAGGTTCTTTCACAATAATTTTGTGATTTCCTCTGCCATTGCTGCATCACCATATTTTATCAATTCGTTGGGTATTATATTTGTTCCCCGTGACTGTCTTTATTTAATATGCTTAGTAGTTTACTGACTTCCCTAATGTTATCATATAGCTCTTGATTTAATTGAATTCCAAATTCGGGCATAATATATGATCATTATTTTTGAGCTACATTCTGAGGCAAGTTTATTGAACGATACTCAGTTTGTTTGTATGAAATATTTAAGTTAAAAACGTCTATCATCAACATGATATTATATGATTGGTCTTGAAAAATACCATGTAATTGACCCCATTCAGGCAGTGAAATTTTGTTGTTAGTGATTTCATTGCAAATCATGGAAACATACAGAAAAAATTATCAATACTACCTCGACACAATAAGTATTCGCTCTTACGTTTAATTTCTCTCAATGTCGGCATCAAACTCTCTTTTTATGAACAAATTTTTAACTAAAAATGATGTATCCTCGATATGTGATTAACTTACCAATGTTGTTTTTTTAGCAACTTTTTTATTATAACATCGGTTAGTAAAACATATCGATAACGCGTCATTTATAGTAATATCTAGATCTGGTTATGGATAATAAATAAATAGTCGTTAAAAAGAAAATATCACTATTAAAAAGTCAATAATATATCGAGGATTTTCTCTTCTCTGGACTGATTGAATTATCACAACTATTGTATCCTCAGGACTTCGCCAAGCTCTCTGCCGATACCCGATAGATACCCAGTATACTTAAGGTTCTTTTTATTAAGGCGACATTAAACACTTTTTTAGCAAAAATAAATTCGGCGGAAGCTACCTTATTGTGCTGAAGGTCATGAATAAGGTGAATTATTTTGTAAAAGAAAATAATTTACTATCAATATTGGATATAATTGATTGCGTGGAATTTTTTAAGATCAATCACTATCAAAATACTATCACTATTTTTGTGAGAAGTATTTCTAACTATCGTTCAATAAAGTTGTTAAAGAAAGGAAGCTTAAATTTACGGATAATACCAGTTTAATTTTTTTTACTTTTAACTGTAAATTATGTCGGAATTGTAATTGTTATTGAACCAGATAATTTTTTCGAAAGTTGTCTGTTATAACCTGGTCACACTGCAGCCAATTATCTTATTGTACATCTTCCGTTCATTCAGGATATCCAATCTAGAATTCTGGAACTCTGTAACAGCTTACTGCCTTCGATCTAGTGCCTCGCAGTCATATAATTATGTTTGATAGCTTTAGGTTCTCTCATATAGAGTTTGCAGCCTTAGTATCCATGAAGCAGCCTGAATTATATGCAGGTGTGTCTTGACGGGCGTATACTCAGTAAGGAAGCCTGTTATGAGTCTGAGCTGATCCCTGCTTAATTTCCGTAGTACTTCAGCCCTATTAGCACTTATCTGTCCAATATACGTTTTCCAGGTACACTTCCAGGTGCTTGACCGGGTATATTTTCCCAGTAAGTGTTATGTTACTTTTTAGGACTCGTACAGCTGACTCTGGGTCTAAGTTCTTTGTTGCCGATCCTCAGAGATAAAAAACAGAAAAAATCGATTTACCAAGAATCTGTACGATGTAGAAAAAAAATTGTTTCAAATAAAAACTGTAGCTGACATAATTTTGAACAAATCTTTATTAGTAATTTTTATGTAGAACGAACTGTTCTCTCAGAAACAACACCTGAAGCGACCGCCGATTTTGAATGTCAATTACGCGCACGAAATCAATTTTTAATAAAATTTGTATCACCTCGACGGTAAAATTTCGATATATTTTGATGAAAGTGACCTATCGACAAAAATCAAATTGTGTTTTAAGGGTGTGCAGCTTTCGTATGCAATCTTTTTTAGGGGGCGTTTTAGGGGAAATCCGGGGAGTAGTAAACTGTTTTGCGTGTTTTGGGGTTCCAAAGTTGTCATTTTTAGCAAAATTCAGCTTGTTCTTATGATTTTTAAAGGTCAAATCTCTGCCGATTGGACTAATGTGTTAAAAGTACATTTCACATGTACAAATTGTTTTGGCCATTGTCTTATGCATGTGCTATAGACCAAACTATTTATATCATTGGTTTGAAATTCAACAAGCCGTTCTTATTTTATTTGAAATAGATAAATTTATTACAGTTTTAAGTCACGATATTTACAATCATTTTAGAAATGGAAAGAAGAAAGGTATAGCTGCAGAGGAAAGTTTACCTCCGCCTCCGTTACCTCCACATAAAAATAATATACATAGACAAGCAACGCCTGAGATGAGATATAATCCTCCATGGCCAATACCAGTAGATAACAGTAAACCTTATTTAAAACCGCTACCAAAACCTCCTGGAAAAGAATCACCCAACAGACATACTAGGTAAATATTCATTCTAATTAGAAGGCTTGTGTTTTTTACAATTAATATTTTCTTATTACAGTTCCAATAACTTGCATGATACGTACTCTTATAAATCAATAGACGCCTAGGTTAGTAGTTCGCTTTAATTAACTTGTAAACATTTTTTAGGAAACATAACATCGCCCCCATACCACCTCCCCATCAACAACAGTCTCATATGCACCAGCGTACCCCTGAACATACACCTGAACTACTTCGAAATAAAATCCAAACCCGTCACAATCCTTTAGCTCAGTCCCGACACAGCCCTCATCATCACCGGCACTCCCCTCTTCAGCGTCATTATTCAGATGAGAGTATAGGTGGTGTATACAATCCTGGAATACCTCAGAGGATTCATTCTTCCGCCGACGAGATAAGCTCATTGAATCATTCACCTAGTATTAGTAGTTCTGATGAAAGCTACAGTAGGACTACTGATGCCGATGCTAGTCCCTGCGTATCTCCACCATTGCCTGCTGATGCGCAGCAATTTTTGTTTCCTTCAGACATTCAGGTCAATCCTTTATCTTCGCCTGAAGTCTCACCAAGGGCTTCTTTGGACTACATACCTCCTAATTGTTCTCTTAGGAACACGTCTGATTCTAAAAGAAATAATCTTGCTCCAGCTGCTTTGCTAGCGCTAGCAGCTACTTGTAATACTGTAGATTCTTCCATAATTACCAGTCCCCCAGTGTTGGATGGTGAAGACAGTTGTCGAGGAGAAAGCTGTGCTAGCTTTGAGTTTGTCACCAAACCAACACCTTTACTAAGAAGTATTAGTAGTAACGGTTCCAGGGGTGCAGCGAGTTCTAAGAAAATTCTTAATTTGGATAAGCACAGGACTCGAACTGACAGCGACTCTATTTTAGAATGTAACAAATTAACTTCCTCATGTAAGAGATCCCCTAGTTTTAAAGAAGCTGATGAAATTCGACAGTTGTTAAGAGAAGAAGACAACAAAACAACAGTTAGTACCGACAAAAGTTGCAAGAAAGATGGTAGCTGCCAGACCGACAAGAAAGATTTAAGGAAGTTAAGAAGCCCTGTTGGTTTTAGGGAAAAGACAAGCCCAATAAATAAAATAACTAATATACCTTTTGAAAGAGAAATCCAAAAGTTGTTGGATGAGCAGAATTTGTTGCAGAACATACCGCCAAAATTGGAATTAAAGGAGCTGGCTCTGGAACCTCTAGTGAGGTAGGTTATTTTTAATTATACATAGGTGGTTGTTTTGTATTAATTTTCGTATTATTTGCTACGTGTTTTACTAATTTTTAAATTTTCTTAGATATGTTAATATTTATGATTATTATATAATATTTAAAATATAAGTAGGGATAATGCAATGAAGAAACTTTTGTATGACACGGAAACTAAGAAAGAGTGATGTAATTTGACATTTTGGAAACTTTCAATAAATTTATTCTGAATTCTGACCGTTGCTGTTACTGAGTTCATCATAGCTTTAACTGGTCGAAGTTATTTTGTTCAAACTGTGTGGGATATATAACTGGCTTCAAAATTAATGAAAATGTTATCAACATCAATGTTCAGTTCCACAATTTATTTAGAATTTGATTTGCGGTAAACCTTCCAGGCAAAAGGCAGGTTTAATATGCCGCCACAATATTTGCAATGAGGAATGGGTCTTAGGGTATCAAAATAAAGAACGCTAGAAGTGTATTCAATTTTACGAGAAATATTCTTTGCAATGTGACATAATGTGCAGGTACGAATGAGGACCGTTCGATGGTTAGTCTTCATTGCCCTCTTATATGAATGAAAAAGGTATCAAAATAAATGGAATTCTCATAAATAATTTGCGATATGCCGATGATACGGAAAAAATTGTTGAAAGTAAAAATGCAGGGAAAGAGACCTATTAGAAGAGAAAGCGATGGATGATGTGGAAGAGGACGCCAGAAATCTCTTTGGCAGTTGATCGTGGAGGAGAATGGCTACAGACCGTAACAGATAGAGAGATTTAATGGGGGAGGTCAGGGCTCAAATTGGGCTGTAGAGCCACATGATGGATGGATGCCAATGATACAGCTATCACAGCTGACAACATAGAAGATTTACAAGAGATATTAAATAATCGGCAGACAGTGTAATATGCAAACACAGCTGAAAATAAGCAACCAGCTTATAAACAGAGTTGAAAAAAATCTTGGAGTTGCCTTAAACAGTAAATGGGACAGCAACGAAGAAGTGAAGACACAAGTAGCAATACCTAGAAATACTTTTACCGAATTCAATTATTCTCTTTGTCAGATCGAAACTCCTTCAGGTCTCTGCATTGGTCACTTAAAGTAAGATCGCTAAACTGTATTAAAGCTCTGAAATGTGGTGTCTCAGAAGATTGCTTAAAATTCCATCGGTCGACCATATTACAAACGAAGAGGACTTATGAATACCTAATACCCAAAGAGAGCTTCTAAACATTGTTCGATAGCGAAAGGTCTCATATCTAGGCCATATTTTAAGCAAGATATCATTTTATTGATATCGTTCCTGATATCAATACAATGATAAGAAGAGAAGAGGAAGGACCCGTACCCATAATCCAACAAGCATGAACGCCTACACGCTGCATCGCATACGGCACCAGAAGAAGTCCTCTTATACGTCGCTGAGGCCTATGCTCTGACTCATGACTAACTTAACCGTCTGAAATCGTTCAAAATGTAGCCACATGCTTATGTTATCTTGAATCGCATCACTAATAAAACGATTCTGGAATAAGTTGAAAAGGAACTAGAAATCTTGACATCAGTTAAATCTAGAAAAGAAGCGTATGTTGGACGCATTATACAAAATTATAAATATCGTATGCAATGAATCAAGGGTAAAATCGAAGACAGAAGAGATGCAAGTCAGCAAGATCAGGAATCTCATGGCATAAAAGATTTAGACAGTAGATTGGAAGAACGTCGTTCACCGAACTGATTAGAATCGCAGTTGATAAATGTAATTGGACTAAGGTAGTCAGAATAATTTAAATAGATTAACTACTAGAAGAAGAAGAACACGAATTTTAGTTAAAGTCTAAAACTTCCTATTTAGGATAGATGTAAAAATTTCGTAAGCTGCGTGCGAAGAAATTTTCATATTGCAGCTTTCCTTATATGAATAGAGCAATCAAGAGCAGCCTTTTTGACGATGAGGAAATTTCTGAGGAACCCAAAACTCAATCTGCAAATCCAATATCGGATGGTAAAATGTTATACCCATTCTATTCTTCGTTATAGCGCTGTAGCTTGGACTGTTAATGTTGACTCAATGAGAAAGCTGAAAGCTTTAGAAATGTGGATTTCTAGAAGAATTTTGAAATTGTGGCACACACAGACGTATGGCACAGACGCTTAAGATAGCAGCAGATAGAGACGTATTTTTCGCACAAAAAAAGACTTGAGACCTTTGTACCAAACTTCACAGAATTAATGCTTCGGAAGCAAACGATTTTCAAAAAATATTTTCATGTATAGGACATGTGGCACCTATGGATTTTTCTTTTCCGAGTCTGCCAATGCCTTATTCGGTTTCTATTTAAGTTTCCAATACGTTATATAATTTCTATAAAACATTTCTGTGGAACAATAAGTTTAATTCTTAATGTTTTTGCATGTATACATTTTAACTACTTGAAAGCCGATTAGACTACAGGTAGTAAATAGATCGAGAGGATACATAGTTTCCCTTTAACATTATAATGGATAAGTTGCCTATCGCTTGGATTATTTTTCAAATAATTGAATTAAAACTTTTTCTCGTGGTCATTATTTTAAATTCTTAGTAAAATTTAAATATTTAATATTATAAAATTTTTATTACTAGTATTGTTGCTTTAACATTTTTTTGTAAAGGTACGCTCCAAACAACAACAACCACCAAGTTGGTCTAGCTGCTATTCAAGCATTAGCGCTGGGTTTACGAGGAGCTAATAATGGCGCCAACAACATCTCAACACTGAATAACATGTCGACTCTGAACAACATGTCACCATCGCCAAGAGCAAGCAGCAAGGAAGGGTCGCTTAAGAGAGGTGCCTCGCCCGGAACCCCGGGGCAGGATGCCGTTAAGTTGGCCAAGGTGTCACCTCTTGACAGGTATTAGCTGATCTCATAGAAACGGGTGTGGGATAAATAATTGGAATTTTTTAATAAGTGGATGAATTTTAAATACACAAGATCTAACTGTTTTTATAATTTTTTAATTGATTTTTTTTAAATTTAATTATGTCGTATATTTTTCAATATATATATATATATATATATATATATATATATATATATATATATATATATATATATATATATATATATATATATATATATTGTAGCGAGATTAAATAAAACGAGCGGTTCGAATTTATATACATATATTTATTTATAACTTTACAGTTCGGTAGTATCTTAACGACTAAACTCACTCCTAACAACGTTACATATATATAATAAAGTTACTATTCGAGAACATTCTGGCGTTGTCCCACCTCTAATTGCCTCATCGATATCACCCGTCCGAAAGACGGGCGCTATTGACATGCCGATTCTTACGTTTTCTAGATTCGTCCTTCTAAGAATTATGACGTATCGGAGATGGGCTATTTCGTTACACTGCTCCCCTCTTAAATCTGATCGTCCCGATCAGCAACCCTATATGTAGGCACAGGATGGCGGAATCTACAGGACTCTCCAGCTCTGCATGAACCCTTTAGAAAGAAATAACAGTCTACTGACTTTGAAGGATACGATCTCATCGGGTTAATGCAACACACAGTAATTCGTACGCCGGTTTCTCGAAAGATCACTTCAAGCATGCTTCTGACAATCTTCCAGTCCAGATTATCTAGTGCATTGCCTATCTTGGGTAAGGCCAAATTCTTGATGTCGTAATTGCACACAATTTTTTTCAAATTAGTTAGAGCACGCCATATATCCTCGTAGCTTGCCCTGTCTGTATACGACTTCCTGGTCACCATATACAGCAAAGATCGAGAACCATCTTCTAATCTCAGTACTCTTCCAACTTTAGGTTGCTGGTTTTTTAACTCGTCCAAACGACCGAATTTCTTATAAAATACGGATGAGATTCCTTTAGTCATCTCAAGATCTTGGGCAACACAGTGGGCTAGAGAGACGTTATGCGGAACACTAAAAAGATCCTGCTGAACTTCTGTGGTCACGCCGAATCTAGCACTCTTTCTCTCTGCGTAATTTGACATAAATTCATTAAAGCTCGGTCGCCGGTCATCTTTGATCTCATGTTGAAGGGTTCGTGCTTCTTCTGTTTCGTTTGAGCCAGCATATTTTGCAAGACGATTTATGTGAACTACTTTTGGTTTACCTTTCGGCAACTTCTTAATTCGGTATATTACGTCATTTATTTTCTTTTTAATTTCATATGGACCTTCCCATTGTCTTTGCAGTTTGGGAGACAAGCCTCGACGACGTTGTGGATTATAAAGCCAAACAAGATCACCTACTTCATAGCTTTCACTCTTGCATCGAGAATCATATTGATCTTTCATTCTGTCACTGGCTATCTGGATGTGTTGTCGGGCAAGTTCATGAATGTTGTTGATTCTTAACTTCAGGCGGTCGACATAATCTTCGCTTGCAACATGTTCTTCGGAAGGTCTGCAGCCAAACTCTAGGTCGCAGGGTAAACGAACTTCACGACCTAACATCAGGCAGGTTCGAGTCTGGCCTGTAGTTTCATTCACGGCCGAGCGGTAGGCCATTAGGAATAAATGAATATGCTGGTCCCAATCTCTTTGATGTTCTGATACAACCTTGGATAGGTGTTTATTGTTCGGTTTATTCTCTCGACCATTCCATCTGATTGAGGATGCAGGGGTGTCGTTCTGGTCTTATTGACACCAATCAGTTTACAAACGTTTTGGAAAAGGGTTGACTCGAAGTTTCACCCTTGGTCGGAGTGGATCTCCAAGGGAACACCAAATCGGCTAAAGAATTCTTTAACAAGTACCTCTGCAATGGTAGCAGCTTCTTGATTTGGTATCGCATAAGCCTCAGTCCATTTCGTAAAATAATCCATGGCTACCAGGATATATTTATTTCCATCATTTGTCTCTGGAAGTGGACCTGCAATGTCGATTGCTACTCTTTCCATAGGACTACCAACATTGTACTGTCTCATGGGTGCCCTCTTTTTACCAGCTGGACCATTACTGGTTGCACACAGTTCACATTTCCGGCACCATCTTCTTACATCATCTTTACAGTTCACCCAATAGAACCGTTCTCGAACCTTTTGCAGAGTCTTCGTGATACCAAAGTGTCCACCTGATGCACCGTCATGCAACTGACGCAATACTTCTGACACTTTACTTTTAGGTACAATTAACTGAAGCTTAGTTTCTGTACCATCATCGTTCTCAAAGGTTCTATACAGAAGATCATCTTTCAGCACTAGGCAATTCCATTGGATCCAGTAACACTTGACTTCTGGACTACATGCACTAATGTCTTGCCAAGAAGGTCTTTCACTTCGACGCATCCAATCCAATACTCTTTTTATACATGGATCATCTGCTTGAGCGTCTTGTAGCTGTTGAGGCTGCCATTGCTCATTAATGACGGTGATTCGTCTCACGGGGCAAAGTCGTTCTTCTAATTTAAGACAGTGATTACAATTTGCACTGCACGGCCGTCTCGAAAGGGCATCAGCATTTGAATGAACTCTGCCAGCCCTGTGTTCGATCTCGTAATCATATTCTTGTAATCGTTCTAACCATCTTGCCATCTGGCCCTCTGAAATACGAAATTGTAGTAGCCATTTTAGAGCAGCGTGATCCGTGCGAAGAAGAAACTTTCTGCCATACAAGTATTTATGGAAATGCTCACAAGCCTTCACTACGCCTAGCAATTCTCTCCTGGTAACGCAATAGTTTCTTTCTGGTTTTGACAAGACTTTGCTAAAGTAAGCAACGACTTTCTCCTGCCCATCTTGGATTTGGGAAAGAACAGCTCCTATTGCACTGTTGCTTGCATCGGTGTCCAACACAAATTTTCCTGCCTGTCTAGGGTATCTTAAAATCGGTGCGCTGATCAGAGCCATTTGTAAGTGTTCGAAAGCTCTTTGACACTCGTCGCTCCATGTATATTCTTTGCCTTCTTCTGTCAACTTTGTTAATGGCTTGGAGATGTTGGCAAATCCTTTGACAAAACGTCGGTAATATGTACATAGGCCAAGAAAACTTCTAATTTCGTGTTTATCTCTTGGTACTGGCCAATCCTTAATTGCTGCAAGTTTTTCAGGATCAGCTGTTACACCATTACTTGCTACAATATGTCCCAAGTACTTCACTTCTCGTCGAAACAAGTGACATTTCTTCGGACTCAACTTCAGATTCGCTGCCCGCAATCGTTGAAAGACTTCTGTTAGATTATTGGCATGTTCATCGAAGGATCTTCCAACTACAATTACATCATCCAAATAAACCAGGCATGTTTTCCATGTTAGACCTCTTAAAACTGCCTCCATTAATCTTTCAAATGTGGCCGGGGCATTACATAAACCAAAGGGCATAACTGTGAACTGCCAAAGCCCTGATCCTATCGAGAATGCGGTTTTTTCACGATCAGCTGGCTCCATGTCTACTTGCCAATATCCACTTTTCAGATCGAGTGTGGAGAACCAACGAGAACCAGAAAGTGTATCCAAAGTATCGTCTATTCTGGGCAAAGGATAACTATCTTTTTTAGTTACTGCATTGAGCTGTCGGTAGTCAATACAAAAACGTGTTGAACCATCTTTCTTCTTTACTAGCACTACTGGTGATGTCCATGGACTATTTGATGGTTCAATTACCCCTTGTTTGTTCATATCTTTGATGATGTCTTCGGCTTCATCTCTTTTCGCAAATGGCAGTCGTCTAGGTTGTTGTCTGATTGGCTGAGCGTCTCCGGTATTAATTTTATGCTTGTTTTGCCATTATCCTTCTTATCCAAGGCAAAAACATCTTGAAATTCTATCAGCATAGATTTCACTTTTTTAGTTCGTTCTTCATCAAGATCTTGGCACGTTTTAATCATCGTCTCAACAAGCTCCTTTGGATACTTAGATTTCGACGGTTTCTCATTAGTATTCATGGAACAAATCGAAGCCACGGGAACACACTGTCCGATCAAAGTTCTTTTACTTAACTTAATAGCAGTTCCCTTTAAATTCATAACTCTTACAGGAACGACATCTCGAATTCTCACCAAAGCTTTTGCCGTTAGGAACTCGGCATTATTCACATCTTCGACCATCCTTAAACTTCCCTCCCGGCCGTAACCATCAGGTCTGGTCATCAAAATTTTCTCACTATTACCGGGTATAGTTACGTCACAAGTAGTTATTAAGCTGATAACATCTTCTTTGTCTTCATGAAATGGCAACTCTTCACTACTGATCTCGAGAACTCCATCTTTGACATTCAATACAGCCCCAACTTTCCTTAGTAAATCCATCCCCAATATGAACTCATCGGAGATCTCTGCAATTAATACTGTATGTTTAACTGTGGTCTGGCCAATGGATACTGACATATTAGCCTCGCCATATGTATTAATTATCTCACCAGTTGCTGTTCTAAGCTTTACTGTTGCAGGCAATAATTTAAGATGGCCTCGTACTACTTCTGGCCGTGCAATAGTTCTCGTTGCACCTGTATCTACCAAAAACGATCTACATTTATTATTGATATGATCGTCTATGTACAAGCTATGAATTCCGCCTGAGGACGTAATGTTCACAGTTACTATGGGGGCTGTATTTCTCGAGGTCGGCAGTTGCCCCCTGTTGTCGACCCGTTCTAGTTTTCCGACTGTTGTATAATTTTCTTGCAATTTACGGCGAATGTGACCTACGTCGTTACCATTCCAACATCTGGGTTGACGTCTCTTCGGCATCATGTTACGAACTACTTTCCGTACGATTTCCTCCAGACGTTTCTCGTTTTGTTCGTCGCTCTCTTCAGAGGTTCGTACTCGATAGCTCCGTGAAGCTTGACTAGCTGTTTCATGTTCCAAGGCAATAGCGAGCGCTTCATCTAAAACTTTCGGTCTTGCTAGTCGTAAAGCTTTCTGTAGTTCACTGTCTCTTAACCCATTGACGAAGGCATCTACAGTAATTTCTTCCAAAATGTTGTCTGGTGCCTCTGGATAGGCCAACAGCGCTATACGAGCAATATCTGCTTCAAATTCTTGCAAACTCTCACTTGCTCGTTGGATTCTACTTCTTATTTGTACTTTGTAGACTTGTTGTAGATGGGCATCTCCGTAACGTTTGTCTAATCGAGTGAACAAGGTCTGGTAACATTTTTCTTGACCCTTAGGAATCGATCTTAGGATATCCGCAGCATCACCTCGTAAAGCAACAGTTAAGGAAACAGCTTTTTCTTGTTCTGTCCAATGATTGGCTGTCGCAATAGCTTCAAATTGTCTAAGGTATATGAACCAAGAGGACTTTCCATCAAATGGTGGCAATTTGAATCTCATATGATGTGTCATTTCGTCTCTGGCTGATTCTTCTTTTACTACCGGATCTAAAGCTACCGTATTAATTGGTGGTAGCACTTTCGTGTTAGTTATCATGGTCTCTAATTGTTTGATCTTCTCTTCTACGTTGTTTACATTTTTCTGTGTCTGATCGAAGGTTTTAGAAACTTCTTCAAATTTTTCATTGTTCTTTTTAGAAGTTTCTTCCATCATTTGAGAAACATTTTCAAATTTCTTGTCGAATCTTCGAGATACATTTTCGAATTTCTCATCGAATCTTTTGGAAACGTTCTCTAATTTATCATCATTTTTTTTTAGAGGATTCTTCTATCATTTGAGACGTTTTATCGAATCTTTTGGAAACATTCTCGAATTTTCCATCAATTATTTTAGTTAAAACGGCTTCGTCTGCTGACTAGAACTGGAATGTCTCTGGGTCTTCTCCATTCTTGTTGAGAACAGTCTTCAGTCGTTCTTGGAGAATCTTCTTGGACCCACTGCAGTCTTCATCGCGTTCTTCTAGCTGCTCACGCAACTGTTTTACTGAAAGTTCTACTAGCAGCATCTTTGGTCAGGCACACACGTACTTTTTAAATGTTCTTTTATATAAAGATCACTACGCGGATCTTCCCGACAAATAATACTTTTTTTTCAAAAGTCTTTTTCAAAAGTCACTGTTGAATTTATATTTTCTTTTACTCACACCGTAACACCAACTGTAGCGAGATTAAATAAAACGAGCGGTTCGAATTTATATACATATATTTATTTATAACTTTACAGTTCGGTAGTATCTTAACGACTAAACTCACTCCTAACAACGTTACATATATATATATATATATATATATATATATATATATATATATATATATATATATATATATATATATATATATATATATATATAATAAAGTTACTATTCGAGAACATTCTGGCGTTGTCCCACCTCTAATTGTCTCATCGATATCACCCGTCCGAAAGACGGGCGCTATTGACATGCCGATTCTTACGTTTTCTAGATTCGTCCTTCTAAGAATTATGACTTATCGGAGATGGGCTATTTCGTTACAATATTATATATAATGTTATCATTTCCTCTGATTTGAGATTAGCCTTTGTTTTCTTTGGTGTTGATCGCCATTCTTCCATTCTCTCTATGTCACTTCCCTATTTAATTATAACGTAGCAATTCTTTTGATTATATCTTTACCTTTAATCTTTTTGTCATTGTTGAGCATTCTACGTTCCTCTTAAGTTCTTGCAAGTTATGAATTTTACATATGGATAGGTCCGATTTAAATACATAGTTTAATTTGCCAAACGCTGCCCAGGCTAATCCTATGCGACGTGAGAGCTCACATGTCTCTGTATCTCTGCCAAATTTCATGTTTCAAGTACTTATACGATGCAGTCTGCACAATATCCCTGTCATCAAGAGCAATATGTCGATTTAGCACCAGATTAGCCATTATTTGCTTCTTGTTCATATTAATCTTTAGTCCGACTTCCAAGGAAGTGTGATATAATTTTTCAAACATTATTACTGCATCGTCCATACAATCGGCTATAAGGACGATGTCATCTGCAAATCTCAAATAACGCTTCTCTCCATTTATGTTGATACCATGTTCGTTTAGATGTGCCTTCTTACAAGTATGTTCTAAAAGCGTCGTGAATAGCTTTGAAGATACGGTGTCTCTTTGCCGTACTTCTAGCTGTATACAGAATTTATTCTTGTTTGAATTGTT
Source organism: Diabrotica undecimpunctata (assembly GCF_040954645.1). NCBI lineage: Eukaryota > Metazoa > Arthropoda > Insecta > Coleoptera > Chrysomelidae > Diabrotica > Diabrotica undecimpunctata. The sequence continues at coordinate 73,784,205 of NC_092804.1, read as the reverse complement.
GAATTTGTTTCTTGTTCAGATGTCTTACACTAGCAGTGGCATTTTGGTAAACATATTTGATTATGTTAGTGTAGCGATGGTCTATTCGGCATTCTGTTGATGCTTTTAACATTTTCTGATGGCTTACGGTATCGAATGCTTTCCCGTAGACCACAAATATCAGTGCCAATGGCTTGTTGTATTTTGCAGAGTTCTCTATCAGGTTCTTTATCACTAGTCAGTTTCCTACTGATAGGACGGTAGTTTTTTTTTAGATCTGTTATGTCACCTTGCTGGTGTAATAAAATAATGACTACATTGTTTCACTGAGAAGGAGTTTTTCCGTGGTAAATGCATTCAGTGAAAAGCTTGGCCAAACCCTGGATAATTTTATTTCCACATAGTTTGATCGCTTCGATCACTACTCCGTCATCGCCAGGCGATTTGTTATTTTTTATTTCTGAAAGTGCCGTTTTGATTTCGTATGGAGTTATTTCTGGCATTAATTCTGATCCCTGGTTTGTGATTTTTGGCAGGGGCTGGCCTTGCCTTTCGTCGGTGTTCTCATAAATTTCGCGATAGAAGGATTCTACCTCAAGGATTTTGGTTCTATCTGTAGTAATGTTTCCATCTTTGTTTTTTTTTTATTTTGTACATATTTGTGTTGCCTGTGTTGTTCGTATTTCGCCTCAAAACTTTTAAACTTTTGTTTTCTTGAATTATTTTAGTTATTTCTCTTATATTGTTTTCTCTTATGTCTTTTCGGATTTACCGGTGGATATCTTTATTTAATTTCTTCATTGTTGTGTAGTTGAAGCCGTATTTTTCCGTCAGCTGTCTTCTTTTACCTATTAGCTGTTTGGTATTTTGGCTTAGTTTTTCTTTATGGGTCAGAGCGGTCGGGCAGTACTCCCCTTCCGTTTCTATTAGAGCTTTCGTTATGCCATCATTTGCTTGATCTACATCTTCTATTTCATCTTGCAAGTCTTGTATATGTCTGGTTATATGTATTGGTATCTTCATCCAGGTCGTTGTTTTCTGGGCGAATCCATTTTTTTCTTGTTTTTAGGATCATCTTTGTTCTTTCCAATTTGACATTTAATAATATCTCAGCTCGGATTAATCTGTGGTCGTTTTCTATTGAAAATTTGTTGAGTATTTCGTTGTCTTTGATTATCTCTTTTCTGTCTATTATGATATAAACGATTTCATTTTTTACACTGCCATCTGGGCTGATCCATGTCCATTTACGCTGAGACATTTTTCGAAAAAAGAGTTCATCATGGATAAATTTTTCTGGTGTAAAAAGTTCAGCCATCTTTGTCCTCGTTCATTTCTTTCGCCATATCGATACTTACCTAATGCTACTTCTGCATCATCTTGTTTAAGCCCCATTTTCGCATTAAAGTCCCCCATAATTATTGTGTAATATGCTGTTGTCGCATGTAACTCTCCTTCTTCTTCTTCTTCTTCTCGTGCCACTCCTATCGGAGATTGGAAATCATCATGGCCACTGCGACTTTGTTAGCAGCGCGCCTAAAAAGTTCAATCGAACTACACCCGAACCATTCACGTAGATTACGAAGCCACGATATTTTTCTTCTTCCCACACTTCTTTTGCCCTTAATTTTCTTCTAGGTCTAAACTCTCCTTCTAGGTCCTCGTAAAATTCTTTAATTTCTTCATCCAAGTGGGTATTCGTTGGAGCATATATCTGGCTTACCTGAAGGTTATATCTTGCATTTAGTTTGAAGATGAGATATAGAATCCTCGGGCTTATGCTGATAATTTTAACTATATTTTGGGTGTGCTTTCTATGTATAATGAATCCTACTCTACAATTTGAAGTGTCTTCTTCTCCTCTAAAATGAAATACGTGTCCTTGTTTAAGAGCAATTTGGGCTTGTCTTCTTCGTCTTACTTCGCTGAGGCCGATTATGTCCCATTTTATTTTTTTCAACTCTTCCTCCAGTTCCATCATCTTCTGGTCTAACATAGGAGTTCTAACATTGTATGAAGTAATATGCATTTGTCGTTCTTTGTAGTAGCTTGATTTTTTCCGGGGACGTTCAGTAGTTTTGTCTTTCATGTAAAAAAACTCTTGGGATTTTAAGCCATTAAAACGCCACGCTTGGCTAGTGCGTGTTGGCGAGTTGGTTTGGAAGTAGAGGGAGTAAATGGTGGGAATGCTTTGGGTTTAGACATGATTTCTCCGGTGATGGGATTTTGAGGAAATTCATGAGCTCGCGTGAGCATGTGTGCTATTCCTGAAGTAGATTTATCCCCTTTAGGGATCGCAGAGAAGTATCCACTCACAACCCATTGTTATTCACGACGTAATTATCTTTGCAAACAGTTTATACAACACTAATAATAAGCTGATTGATATAATTATCTAATTTATATTTATTTCTTTTTTTTAAGTATCAATACTATGAGAGCATTTAGCCAAACTGTAAGTAGTTCGTATATTTCTATTTATTTTAAAAATAGTTGGGAATATGAACGAATAGTAGATATTTAATAAAATTCATCCACTAATTACCTTAGTTGCATTAAACGTTAATAATATATTAATAAAGAGATTAAAAGAGAAATATATCTACCTGATATTTTAAACATTTGATTGTAACACATTCAAATATTGTATTTTTTTATGAAAAATTTAGGACATGTGAAAAAGATATCTTCATCAGCTGCATTTTATATAGGCGAGCGGTTTACCCCTATAAGCAGAGCATCAACCGACTTAAATTCTTTTTGCATTTCTAATGCACCAAACCTTTTTTATTCGATTCTATATATTTTTCCAAGATGAAATGTATTTTTTTAAATTCTTACAAGTGGGCCGGCAATTGTTATTAACAAATAACTTATACAAAAAGGCAATTTCACCGAATTGTTTCGGAATCAATTTTTTTAGGTGTATCTCATCAAAATAAACACTTTTTCTCTCTTGATAATTTTTCGAAAAATGCTTCCTTTTTGAGTTATTTGCATTTTTTTGTTGAAGAAATGCCTTAATTAGTGATTTTTGGGATTTTTTTTTCTAAAAAAACTACTAAATGAATTGCAATTTTACAAATAGCTTTATAATCTTTAAACCGGCGAGTGCAAGTTAGAATATTTTGACAAGGATAAATGGTTTCTATCTCGCTAAAAACGTAAACCCAAATATTTCGAATATGCCTTTCGAGAGTATCCCGCTAAGCGTGTACAGCGGTTAAGGTGCTGTAGGCGCTAAAAAAAATGCATCTAATGAAAAATTACCACCTTCGAAACCAGCATTATTACAACATTACTTAAGAGCAGAGTGGCAAATAAATGAATGGATTCAAGCAAAAAACAATATTATTTCATCTCTTGATCCATTAACCCATGGGTGGACAATGGAAAATAATTGTTTCGATTTTAATTATTTTGAAGGCGAAACTAGTTTAGATATGTGACAAAAGTATTTCTGCTCATGTACCGGAAAATGTTCTACGAAAAATTGTAATTGTATTTCCTATAATTTAGAATGCTGCGCAGTATGTGCATGTACACCAGAGAATTGTAAAAATGTTACAGACGACTCTATTGAAGACAATGAAATCAGCTTATTAGATGGAAATTCTGTTGCTGTTGACGAAAATTTTCAAATTATTGACAATGAAAACGATGTATAATTAATATTATATTTTAATTTTATTATATTTTTCAATGAAAATTAATTATATATTGCTTAATGTATTTCACTGTAATAAAACATTCAATAATATAGTCACCACGTATATTAAAAGAAAAATTACATTATTATAGCATTGTAAAAAATTAATTTTAATTGTTTTAATTATAATATGTCTATATAAAAATAATTAGAAATATCTTTTTTTTTTAATAAATTGTATGTAATATTTGTATTGAATTAATTTTTTAAATTTAAACAAATATTTCTACGCGTCGCACGCCTGTATCGCCGCAACCGCTGTACACACTTAGCGGTAGACTCAATGACGTATATATATATTATACGTCATTGGGTAGACTGCTCGAAAGAAATATTCTAAATATTTGGGTCCACGTTTTTAGCAAGATAGAAAAAAATTATCCTTGTCAAAATATTCTAACATGTACTCGACGGTTTAAAGATTATAAAGCTATTTGTAGAATTGCAATTCATTTAGTAGTTTTTTAAAAAAAAATCCCAAAAATCACTAATTAAGGCATTTTTCAACAAAAAAATGCAAATAACTCGAAAAGGAAGCATTTTTCGAAAAATTATCAAGAGAGAAAAAGTGTTTATTTTGATGAGATACACCTAAAAAAATTGATTCCGAAGCAATTCGGTGAAATTGCTTTTTTGGATAAGTTATTTGTTAAAAAAAATTGCCGGCCCACTTGTAAAAATTTAAAAAAAATACATTTCATCTTGGAAAAGTATATAGAATCGAATAAAAAAGGTTTGGTGCATTAGAAATGCAAAAAGAATTTTAGTCGGTATATTCTGTTTCTAAGCGTCTTTTGAGGGGTAAACCGCTCGCCTAATATTGTTTCCTTTACTTACGTATCTTGACTACTGTCATTTAGTTTTTGATTATTCCATTGCTTCTTTCGTGCACTTCTCAGTATGTGGTTACTCAGTTTGGTTCTCAAGATATAGTGCAGTCATTGAAGCATTATTGCTCCGAATTTTACTGTGTTTGAACTCCGCAACCACCCTGGGGGTGGTTGCCACCCTGGGGGGTGTGGCCACCCTGGCCACCCTTCTCGGGGGTGAATTTAATAAAATTAATCGTATTACGTCTAGAATTAACTTTGTTATGAAGAGTTTGATAGATTGTATCAGTTTGGCTGCTTCAGGACACATATTTTTCAAAAAAGTCACGATTAAAAAAAATTTCAAATTTTTAAAAAACCACCTTTTTTTCATAATATCTCAAAAATGACGACAGATACGTATAAAAGTGTGGGGATAAAAAATTTAGGTATTTTTCTGACAAACAATTTAATTTTTTTGTTTTTTCTGTCAAACAAAAATTGACGGAGATATGATTGTTTAAAGAGCGCGTGGCAGCGCAATCACAGCCTCTCTTAAGCCCTTTAACCATTCACCGTTTTAGAAAAAGGTTTTTTACTATATATTGCAATAAAGGATGTTGTAGCTCTCTTAATTACCTTTACAATGGTTTTTTATAAATTGTGATAGCATGAAAATTGAAGGAGTTATGGTCCAAAAACTTATCATATTTTTTTCTACTTAGTAACTGAAAATTTCGGAGTGTGAATATTTGAGCAAAGTGAAAGTACGCAGTATAATAGAGACCCAAAACTATTGTAATGTGTATATTGAGTCATGAATAATAATATTATATTTTAATAATAATAGTACAATTTTATACAATTTGTAAATATTTTATTCAATAAATGGCAATTTGTTACTCTAAATTAAATTATTTTTAAATATGTAATCATATATATTTACTGTTTTAATTTAGGGGTAGAAAAGCTTAAGAATATGATAATCATTTTCGAGAGTGTTGAATAATATTTAAATCCTTTTCATTTTATCAAAAAAAATTTTTAACCATTTTTTATTAAGGGGTAGTTTTCAAGGGTTGAAAGAGGGGGTAAAAACTTGATAATTATTATAGAGAAAATAAAATTTTACTTACTCTAAACTTACATCTTTTTATGTCATACCAAAGTATTTTTTTGTGATTTTTTCAATTTAGGGGTTGTTTTCAAGGGTGGTAAGATTTTCAAGGGGTTGAAAATGATTTTAATATGAGGTAATTGTGTTAGAAAACACTTTACAATTTCACCACTTACTATTAGACATGATAGGGGGAGTTCAGATTATTTTCACTTTTGAAGTTAAGGGTAAGATGAGCTTAATACCAAAATTTCATGCAAATCGGTTCACAGTAAAAAAATTCGGAGGTAAGACCGTATTTTTCGCTTCAATGACTGCACTAATATTCTGGATTTCGTTTTTATTTAACTGTGGTTAAATACTCATGGTTGGATTAGGTATCTATTTTTAAATTTCTTGTATAATAGCTAGCTCATTTATTATATACTATCCTAGATATATTCTAGCTTCAGGACAATAATCTTGTATATTATTGGGATCGTGAATTTTTTGCCTGTAGTTAGATTTTCATAAAGTGGTTTCTAATTTTTAATTTGTATCTTCTAATTTTTAGCCAGCCTACCAATTTACAGCAAAATACTGCGAAACTAGTCCTTGAACGGACGCAACGCCAACATTTAAAGTTTAAAATATCAGGTTTTAGTTGCATGCTGTACCTAGTTTTTTCACTACATCATAGAAAGGGTATGAAAAATTAAACTGTTGGGTCGATTAACAAACTATTAAGAAACCTATATATATATATATATATATATATATACATATATATATATATATATATATATATATATATATATATATATATATATATATATATATATATATGATCCAATTACTTTCATTTAAAAATTGAGAATTCGCAAAAAATTACTTTATCTACAAATACTGCTAGTGTTTTGGCATGTTGAGTGTTGCTTAACAGCAAATTATTAATTATATTTTTATCTATTATTTTAAGTCATATTTTCTGAAGCAATAAACCGACACACAACATGGTATCGAAGGACCTGATAGTGAATTAAGCGCGAACCATTTTGCAGAATACTAGCAATTTATAGGTCTATGAACCTAATGCAGTTAAACGTTATCGGACGGTTGTTTTTGCAAATGCTTTATGTTTTTACCCCCAAATATGAAATACCTAGCATTTTTCCTTAAGGGCTGTCAGTATACCAAGTTTCAAGACTCTTCTTTCTAGTCGTTAACCTATTACGGGTTAATATTAGCTATATCATGATTTCACAACTATATTAATATTAACTATATCATGACTTCACAAGTTTCACGAGCTTTTCGATGTTCCTCCAGTTCTCTCTGTGCTCTGTAATTATCGCTCAAATAACCTCCAAAAATTCTGTAAACAGCATTTTAAAAGTGACTGCATTAAATTGATTCGAACTTAATGATATTTACTTAGTATATTTTTATTTATTTCTACTGGATTCTATAAGGCTTATTCAGCACTATATTAAATGATATTTTCTCTGCTTGAATTCTTGTATTGGTCCTCACATTTTTTTTTTAATTACCATGATCGTTTTTGGATCCTTTCTAATATCAACTAACTTATAATGCAACTAACAAATTTAAATTAGAACTAACAACTTAGTTTTAGTGTTCATTATTAACAAGACACTGATCCATGCTGCTTGCTCAGCACCTATCACGCTTGCAAATCATTTCATACACTCTACAGCTTCACATGCATTTTATATTACTATCTGAGACTATTTTTCAGGTGTCCAAGAACTGCCGAAGAGGAAGATATTGACTTAGACTGTGATATGCCCGAAGTTAATCGACAGGATTATGATACTGATCTGGAAAGCTTCGAAAGGGAAGAAAGGCGGATGGAGGAAGAGGCCGCAAAGGTAAATATATCATTAAAATGTTTGTTAGTATGTTCAAAGTAGACCAATGAGTTATTTGTTTGTAACATAAATTTACTAAGACAATTTCAAAACTAAAGTCTTAGTAGTATTCTTTAGTTTCTAACAGCTTTTTATACTCTCGTGTACACGACTGCACTATATTACTGGTTATTACTGGCACTGTATTAACACATACAAATTGGTTCTCCTTTGGTCTACTTTGATTCGTGTCACTAAGGAGCTAGAGGGCCTCAACAATCGATGCCTTTAAAAAGTATTGTTAAAACGTTAGGTTATATAGGTTTAGCATTTATTGTCTTTTCTATTCCTAGTAAGAGATATGCTCTCCGTTATAGAGTTTTTATTTGATTAATATAAACTTTTTTTAATTTAATTTTTGTTACAAGCTTCCTGTGGATAAAGAACTGGTAATCAAATTAATCCTTTTATTAAAAAAAATGTCTACAAAATGTTTCTTTTTAGGAGGCTGAGGTTAAACGACTTTTAGAAGAAAAAATTCAGGAAAAGCTTCGAAATCTCGAAAATATTGTGTTAGAGCCTATGGGGCAAGAGAGAACAAGTACAGCTGCTGAAGCGAGTCCTTCCGAATGGTCTGAAGATGAAGATGGGGGAGCCTCCGAACCTCTTTTAAATGACAGGGAATCTACCGGCTATACAACGGATGATCCTGCATTAGAGAATATTTCTATGATTAATGAGACTGGATTGACAGACGCAGAAGGTGAGACAGTGAAGTGATAAGATATATAATTACTTTTACAGGTTAAAAATATAAAAAACAATTCCACATATTATATAATATTTAGTAAAAAAAATATATTAAATATTGTATAATTTAGTTTAACTCCCAAGTTTAATTGTATATTATTAAATATTCCCTATAATCATTAACTTATGGTGCGAATTATACAACTTTTAGCTAAGCTCAAGCAGGGTCTTGTACATGTCGGGTATTATCTAATTATTGAGATAAGTTAAGATGAGATGAAGCTTTTTTAATAATAAAGAATATCCACAAAGAAACTAAATTTCTGTAGTTATTCTAACTATTAAAAAATTAGCTATTCGTTTGATATCAAATTTTTTTTGTGTATACCCTGCATCTATGTTTTAAACCAAAACATTTAAACTTCTAAAAAAGTTTATCCTTTGCAGAGATACGTTTATTATCTATTTAGGTTCTAAAGAGACCTGTTATGGTGTTAAAGAACTATTACCCTGCACCCTGCAGTTGCATACACTGTGTTTGGCTGTTTACCTACGTGATATTTCGTTCCAATTTTTTGTAATCAATCCAAACATTCTGGATGTGATTCTTTAATAGTTTCCTTGATACGGCATGAAATTAACTTCTATATTGTTTATATTCGATTTTTTTTTGTATCCGCATCATTTGGTTTGCTTTTAATAAATTATATATATATATATATATATATATATATATATATATATATATATATATATATATATATATATTATATATATTATTGTGATATTTATAGTCTTGGTGCGCCAAGCAATAATTAGCTAATTAATTTTTTTGATTAATTAAAATTATTTAAATGATATGATTATGACTTTATCACAATTATTAATTCTTTTATCTCAGGGTTAAATTCGTGCTTCAATATCTATGCTATTACATGTGAAAGGTAAGGTCCAGAGAATACCGGAATAATAAAAAACACATATGATCTAACACTATATATTGAAATAAAAATAATGAAATAATTCACACTCAAACGTTTTCAATAAACAAACCTCATATAAGGATTCTCAAAATTTTGTTCTCCGTACGTGAACAATCAAAATTTATGGTACAAACAATATTAATTGAAATCTCAAAATCCCAAACTATTCTAACTCTCCTAATCAAAATATTTATATCCTTTCTAAATTACGTGTAGAAATTGTGTTATCAATAAAAGAAAAAAAACTGCAGAAAACAAAAATATCTCTCTCTGATGATGAGTGGTCCAAATCCTTGTTCCTTGTAGACTGTATTATCTCCTCTCAACCGCTCCCTATGTAATCAGCAATCTTACACAGATTGTTGCAAGTATATCGTCCTTAATGATCTCCTTCAAAAGCACAAATCATTCAAATTATGATAGCCTTTCTCCTCTCGATAAACTGAATCTCTCGTTGGCCCGAGTGAAAAATGACTCTTGGAATATCTTCTCTTTACGATAAACTGAATCTCTCGTTGGCCTGAACAGTGACTCTTGGAATATAAGTAGAGAAATATGACTTACAATATTTTGCTGCTTCAGCTTCTGTTAGATACACTAACTCCACAAAAACTCACTAACATTCAACACTACTGCTTGCTACATTTCAGGAACCGCCAGAGAACAATCACTGTTCCTCTTACAGACTTGGAAACCAACTCCTCTTTTTCTCTCTCCTCCTCCATCTCGCTAAACTTTTTCCTACATGCTTATCCCACCTTTTTCAATCTCCGCCAATCAAAACTCGTCACAATTCCCCATTTTTTCATTTCGATAACAAACAAATTTTTACCTATAATTATAAAATTTCCTAAAACTTATTTACAAATAATATTTTCTATAATTCTTAAAAACTAACAAAAACCTCTATCTAAAATCTCTTCTATTTGTCCCTAATCACTGCATTAATGTATTTTGGAAAACCCCGTTCAATTGTCTTTTTGTTTTCACTTAAAATTATGCGGGTCACTCAAGTATAACAAAGAAATAATTTATGCAAAGCTTACTTTTTGTTTGGTACAGGTAATTCAAGAAATTAATAACTCTCCTTCTTCGAAATGTTTGTTGGATATTATCCTACTTATCTGAATTATTTTAATGTTATTGAATTTTGAAATATTTTTAAACAAACCAATATTTTTCTCGATTTTACATATCATAACAATATATTATATATATTTACGTTTTCTGTCATCCATGGTGGTTCGTGGTGGTGTTTTTTGTCGTTGTTCTCTGTTGCTCTCATGTAGTTCCTTTTCTAATCTAGATTGAAAAAGATGTTTAATACTTGGTTGGAATAAAAGGTGCAATTTATATCTCTCGGTTTTGTACTGTATAGTATTGATTCTCTCACTTTCGGTGTTCTGTTTGTAGTATTGGTTGAAGGGGCACAAAAGATTAGCTAAAAGAAAGTAGTGATCTGTCCCACAGTTAGATCCTCTTTTTACTCTGCAGTCTTGGCGCTTAAATTTTGATTTCTGTTTCATTATTATATAGTCTATGATCGACTTCTGTTGGAGTGAAAGTCGTTCCCAAGTGTATTTATGAATATCTTTATGGTGGAATTGGGTATGCATTATTTTTAAACCAAAAAGTTGACAGAACCCAGTTAAGCTGTCCCTGAACCATTTGTAACTATTTCTCCGTGCCGTCCCACCACGTCATCGTCTATTTGAGAACCTACTGTGGCATTTAGGTCTCCTAACAGTATTATTTCTTGATGACTTTTTATTTTATCACAAATGTTTGATAACTCTTCCTAAAAAGGAATCTTTAACTTGTTGATTTGAATCGTCTGTTGGCGCATAGACTCCGACAACTATTGTTTCGATGTCTTACAATGTGACAGTTATTGTCAGAATTCTTTCAGAGATGTACGCATAGTCTTTTATATATTTTTTTAACGATTTTTTTTATAAAAATTAAATTCTATAAGAATTCTCAATTCCTTTATTAAATGGCTTTTATGAATGCAATTCGATTACAGATTAGTCTTAATTAAGATTTTCTTTTGGAACAAAGTACTATAAAGATGACTAATCTTATCTCATGGAAAATTTAATGGTATAGTTAGTATATAATGTAACAGGCTCTGGATTAATTACAGAATTGACTTCAAATGTAGGGCTTAACATGAGACCAAAACCATGAAATTTATCAGAACGGGAAATTTAAAAGGGATAATGTCGTCTAAACCTGAATGATATAAATCTAAATCTGGTGAGTGAAGTAAAGTACCTTGGGATAATATTAGATTCGAAGCTTACTTGGAATTAGCAGATAGAACGAGTAACTAAGAAATCGGTCACTACCTTAATGGTAGCCATACGCAATGATCGAAAAATATGGGATTTAAAACCAGATATGTTATGTTATGATATATATATATATATATATATATATATATATATATATATATATATATATATATATATATATATATATATATATATATATATATATATATATATATATATATATTATGGTTATATAATATAACCAACAATAACATACGTATTAGTATTATGGTGACCAAAGGTGCAGCAAGAAGTACCCTCCTGAAATTAACCAAAATGCAAATATTTATTTGTCTTGGAATTACAGGTACTCTGAGGGACACAACAAGAGCAGTTATGGAGACCCTACTGGACTGTCCTTCTCTGCACCTAGTTATAACGGAATGGCAAGAATGGGATATTATAAACTGCGAGAATGAAATTAGGAATACCTTGTGGATGATGACTTCTGACCACATAAAATATCTTTCCACGTGAACCTCTGTATACGAGAGATATGGGGACTTTGTATACAGACGGGTCTAAAACTGAAGAGAGGTCGGGTGTAGGAATCGACGTGGTGGATATGTAAACATCTGTTTTCTACTAGGAGAAGGTACCACTGTATTCCAAGCAGAAGTTTATGCAATCTTACATTATGCAAGAGAAATTAGTTGATGCATGAGAGTTTTTGAATTTAAGATGGCCAGTATATGCAGATAGTCAAGAGGGTACAAAAATCTGGGAATCCGAGAAGAACTAGCGGAATATAACAGTATCACACTGGCATGGGTGCTAGGTTATCCGGGAATACAGGGTAATGAAAGAGCTGATCAACTCGCCAGAAGAGGATTAGCTACAAAATACTTCGATCCAGAGCCAGCCTTAGGAGTGCCAAAGAGCACCATTCTTGACCGTAGAAAAGCTTGAATCCGAACACAACTCTCACTGGGAAGACAGTCAAGCACAAGACAAAATGTATATTGCTATAGTCGGCCATGTATTAATAGAGCTAAAGTACTGAGAAAATCAAGCAGGAATTAACTTAGAATCATAACAGTCTTCCTCATTGGACCTGCTCTAGTCAAAGGACACTTGCATAGAATAGAAGTGCTTCATGGAGACTTCCGTCGAAGGCTCTGTTATAACATAGAACCTTAACAGTCAACTATATCTTGTATGTCTGCGAAGATCACAGACGCAAACACTTTTTGGAAACTATCGAGTGAGTCCAAACGATTCGCCCGATAGTAGCAAAGATATGTGTCTAAAGCTCCTTTGGTATGCCTCTATGTTTAATTTTTCTTTGTCGAACGTATTTGATAGTATCTAAGATACGTACCTAAAGTCCCTTTGGCATATTGCCATGTTTAATTTTTGCTTGTCGTCGAATTCATTGTATTCATTAAATCCTGTCAGATGACACCTCACACGTCACGATTGGTCCGACACTAGCAATGATACGTGTTCAAATCCCCTTTGGCATGTCGGCATGTTTAATTTTTGTTTATTCTATCGTATTCTGTTCATATTCTATTCGCTAAATCCTGTTATATGACACCTCAAATATCAAGATCCAATTAGTCGTTCTACCCCCTCCAAAAAACGCTCAAAAACGAACAGAATGAATTTCTTATGAAGATTTACAAGGAAAAAAGTATTGTTTTGAGGCCGTATGCACATAGCCTATTTACTAACATATAGTACCAATCCACTAGACTAGACTTTTAAAACCTGGTACCAGGTTCCACAATTCTGGTATAGTTTTCATGAATACAACAGATTGTTACCCAATACTCCAGATGTGTCCTAGTAATAATCCTTGGGAGGAAGAAACTTTTATTCTGACAGAAGAAGAGTTTTGATAAAATACCTTATTTCCGAGAAATTACTAAAACAATTGAATTATTTTTGAAATCTACACACTTCGGGCTCCCACAAACTAAATAACGTCGTTATCTGAAAATAATTAAAACTTCTGTTGACATTAGCAAACTACAGTAATCATATTTTGACTGAGAAAAATGTCTTTATTATGTCAGTTTATGAAGGGAACGTACAAAAGCAAATAAAACTACATACTCTCATACTAAAACGGTCGCTTTTATTACAAATTACAGAAATTAATTGCCTTTCACGATTTATTATTACGGTTGATTATATTTAGATATGAAACTTCTTCGTCGTCTTCTTACGGTGCTTATCCGTTCCAGATGTTGGCGGTTAACATTCATCTTTACGTTGTTGACAGCTATTCGGAAAAGTCCGGTTGTAAATGTGTTGTACTATTGTCTCAGGTTTTAAAGCCAAGAAATCCTTCTTCCTGGTCCTCTTTATCTATACATCTTATCCTGGAGAACGAGTTGTAGCAAACCATATCTCTATTCGTTTCTCATAGTATGGCCCAGATATTCTAATTGGAGCTTTTTTATTTTATATTCCCCCTTCCTACATAATCTCAACATTGGTCATTCGGTCGACCCATGAAATTCGTAAGATGTGCTTGTAACACCACATCTCGAAGGTTTCCAGCGTTTTTAAAGAAGCATCAGAAAGCATCCAATGCTCTACTCCGTACATCAACGTTTACGTGAACTAGTGATCATAATGACGCTTGTATCGGAACACCTGTTATATTACGGAAGATAGATTATCTTTCAATTATTTAAAAAAAATTATAACGTTGCATGCATGCTGTTCTTAAAGTTTTTACGAAAGCTAATCATACCGCGTTACTCTCCAACCCAGCTGCACACTTCAACAAACTCATAGCTATAATTTTCCACACGCGAGTTTGTTTTATTTATAAATATTATTCTGTCCAAATATCAATTATTCCCCAATATATTATTTTTAAATAAAAAAGTATACACAAATTTTCTTAAAAATGTTCTACCAGCTTCTTCTTATGGTGCCCTATCCAATCAGTGGATGTTGGCGACAATTCTGGCATACTTCTCTCGGTCTTGTGTGGCTCTAAAGAGTGCATGGGCATCGAGGTTTGTCCAATCCCTTATGTTTTTAAGCCATGAGTATTTCTTTCTTCCGATGCCCCGTTTTCCTTCTATCTCCCCTTCCATAATAAGCTTTAAGAACTGGTACTTGGAATTTCGAAATATATGACCCAGATAAGCAGTTTTTCTTCGTTTTATTATTGGCAGCAATTCTTGTTCTCTGCCCATTCGATTTAATACTTTGATATTTCTTGTGTGATCTGTCCAGGGAATTTTAAGTAGTCTTCTAAATACCCACATTTCAAAGTCCTCCAATCGGTTTATCACATTGGCCTTTATGGTCCAGTTTTCCACACCATATAGCAGTATGGAGTAAACGTAACATTTTACAAAGCGATATCGAAGCCTATTTACTAATAGCTATTATATAGTTGAGGCTGCTGTTGCTTAGCAAGGTTCTCATATTAGTAAATGCTGTTCTGGCTTGCTCAATCATGCTACGTATCTCTATGTCTGGATCTAGATCTTCAGTTATCCAACTGCCGAGATATCTGAACTTGGGGACCTTTTGGATGTTTTTGTTGTTTACTCTTATATTTAATTGCATATTTCGTGTTCTGCTAACCACCATTACCTTCGTCTTGTCTATAATAATCTTCAAGCCCAGTCGTTCTCCTTCAGTGTTTATTCTATCTATTAGTCGTTGTAGCGCTTCTTGGCTATCTGCTGTTATTACTGTATCATCAGCATAGCGAATATTACTAATAGTCTGTCCGTTGATTTTGATTCCATCTTCAGTGTCACTTAAGGCTCTATCGAAAATCGTTTCAGAGTAAAGATAAAAAAGGAGGGGTGACAGAACACAACCCTGTCATACACCTTTTTCGATTGAGAAATATGATTTCCAGTCCTACTCTCACAGATGCCACTTGATTCATATAAAGGTTCTTTATGATTTTAAGGTTTTACCTGCACTAGATATTATACAGTATTCAACACTTGCTGCATTGCAAGGTTATCTGAAGCATAGTTATTTGTTTGCACGCATATTTACATTTGCAAGGATTTTTAAGTGGTACATCAATTCAATACGTTTTATTTCTTTGATTTTAATTTTACGGAATGGATATACAATGTCGCTTAGTCATTTCTTCAAATGATGTATTAATTGAAATAAATATTTTTTATAGAACACGAACTTGTTATAATTTATTACTTATTTTTAGGAGCTTTAAGTGATGTAAACTCTGCATATATAGACCATAACCATGATGCAGACATGGACGACAATACCTCGATGTCATCTCGTGCTTCATCTAGGATATTCGACTCGGATGCTATGATGTCACTGGATTCGCTGAGTGCTCTCTACGATTCAGAATACGATAATTGTTACCGCACCGACGACGACTTAAACGCAGTGCCCGACTTAGATAGACTAAACTATTTTTCAGTGCCGACCGATGACGTGCATTTGGCCAATATACGGTCCATGAGCGAAAGCATTACTAGAAATTTCGGTCAACCCAGGAGCGAAACTGATCCTGATAGCGACGTTTAGGGAATATACTAAGATTCTTTTATTGGTAAAACGAATTAACAAAATCGAATAAGAGACTAAAGGGATGTGTGACGCGGGGCTAAATTTTAAGACTAAAACCAGACAAATAATAGAAAATCACAAAAAAATACGTCATGTTCGTTGGTGATATATTATCCACTTATTTTGGTACATCAAAACTTTAAATTCGTAAAACATAAGATCGATACAGTAATCATTATATCAATAGAATGTTGAACGTTTACATTTTTACCCAAACTTATATTAGATTATATTTCAACTTCTCAGTAAAATAAAATTACGAATGACAGAATTTGTCAATATCATCGTAAAGTTAATAAATTATGACAACATCGTAAACTTAATAAAATCAATAAAATAAAGGAAAGAATATAATATTCTTTCCTTTAATATCACTCGCAATATACACTGGCAATATACATAAAAACCTTTTCTTAGATTTAATGAAGTTATTCCATTTTGTTTTGGTTTTTGTTGAACAAAAATATTTTGAATTTATGTTGTACATTGTACTGTTTTTTTAGCCATGGTACATAATTAATATTGGAAAATTTAATCAGTTTTTTTAATTATTTAACATTATGTCCATTATTCTTTATCATTTTTTAATCCAACTGATTTTTTTTTAATTAAATATAAATTTACAATTCAAAATTGAACCCTGGAGTGTCTGCCAAAATAAGTGTATTTATTATATATATTCACCAATTTTCACAAGGACATAGTTAGGAACATATCTGTCCAGCTCTTAGTCAAATTAGATTTTTTACTGAAGTGGACTTGAATAGGAAATATTTGCGTGGAATAACAAAAAACATTTATGAATGGTTTGGAATAAAAGAGGTGTAACTGTGCCTGTATATATATTTTTTTATAGTGTAATAATATTTCTCTCTAAAATTGGTATCCAATAATGTTTCATAAGTATATTTCAAATTTATTAATCGATCACTAGTACGCGTACACTGAAACTGTAATAAAGTGTGGCTTTTGTCTTCAGATAAAAATATTATAAAGTTACTATATAAAATATTATTATAGCGTACTTATAGGTACAACAAGCATACTCTTTACTCACAGTCGAGTTATGTATCAAATGAAAACCCCTTAATTAAGATTGAGATTCTTATGATGATCGATTCCTCAGATGATCCAAAAAAATATGTCGGTCACAAAACTATAAAAACATTGTAATGCGTAAACATTTGCCTTAATTTCTGATTCACCTACCAATTCCATTATAAGGGAATAATTATTTTAAAAACTTCAATTTGAATTAACTTTCTTGAAATATAAATAGTTAAAATGTCGCTTTTTTATTATCAAAAATAAAATAACTGGACAACTTAGTTGAACTAAATTCATAATACTGCGGAATTAACAAATACATGAATTCAAATGTATATGCATATTATTTTTTAGGTTAGTGGCCTAAGGTGGTTTTTTATTATAATCGCGCAATACCAAAATTAGAACGCACGTCTCAATTAATCCACTAATCGAGGTCTTTAATTTGACACATACCTTGATCTTGAGTGACGATTATGTTTATTTTTCTTATAAGTATATGATTTCTTTTTAATTTCTTCTTTTTTTTTGTCATTTTCTTTCTACAATATACTTGTAGGAGAAAATAACACCACATCACCTTTTAGAGGTTTGTTTAAAAATGTATACATGCTTTAGTGAGTTATTGTTTACGGTTGAGTCATCCCTTCATTCTATATTTTAGAAATTAGAATATTTGGAAGAGAAATTCCCCACAATTTTCGTTGTATTATTATCAACAATTATATCAATAGACATTTTTTGATTGGTAATATAAATTCTTAGTTATCTTGATGATGAGTTCTTTTATTATATTTTTCCACATACATGGACCCGGTTTCTTTCATTATTAGAACATTGTCAAGTGGTCCATAAACCTCAAACAAGTTTACATCTTAAGTTACTCTCCATTATTTTTCCACTGTAAGTAGTAGTATGTTCCATTGTAACATTATTATATACTGAATTTGATATTTAAGAGATGCATAAAGTCGTCATAAAGTCGTTTTGTATCGTCTAGGTTAGGAATTCCTGAACACCAAAGATTCATCAATTAAAAGAAACATATGCGGTATTTATAATTTCTTTATTATCTGGTTACTCAAAGAATGATCTGGATTCTTAAAGAACTATCCGGACTATTTATATTTTTATGATAGTATATGGGAATCACATGCACTGGCCAAGATTAAGTGTCATATAAAGTAGATCTACAGATCACCGTATACTTGATGTTTTCAGATTTCTTTCGACTGTGTATGGCTCGGTCTTAACATTTTTTTATACTTCCAGTGAATGAATCCATTTGTTTTTAATTTACAATTACATTTATTTTATTTTACAATTTAAATTCAATTTACAAATAATATAAATTCTCCTTCTAGTAGTTAAATATTAAATTGTCATCATTCGGCGAAAGGCTGGCCTATGCAAAATTTAAACTTTGACGTTCTAGATGTTCTCCACGTCCGCCGAGCTGTGGAAGGACTCCCCTAAGTCACCATAAATAAATATATTGCAAATATAAAGCAAATTCTTCACAAATATATTTGTTCAAATACATTGGATCTGAGATATTTCTAAACTTCTTCATGCATTTTGAAAATAATGTGAAATGACAGATAAAAATAGAGAAAATTAGTAGTATTAACTTGTTGAACGTATAATTGTTAGTTTTTATTAGTATTATACAAATGTCAAGATAAATATTATTACACTATTTGATATAGATATTTCAAAATTGGTGCTTACGGCATTGATAAAAAAGGGCTGAATTTTGTGATCTTTTTCTTTATTGTTAGGGTGGCTCTCTAACCTGAAAAGATTAGTTGTGCGCCATTTTCTGTAGTTGGTTAGAAACCAAAGATGCAATTATTATGAATAGTATTAGTTACTCGATTATTTTTCTTTCTCGAATTTTGACCATTTCACAGCCGACCATAAAATTACTGTATTGTTTTTTTTTACTTTTCAATGTATTGGGGTATCTCACAAGTATTAGATTAGTGGAAAATTTTATTATTAAGTTTATTTAACGATAAAAATTATTTAAGTTATAAATAACTAGGTGACAACTTTTTAGTGTTCAGGCAACTCTGAATGAAATAACAAATGTACCATATGAAAATAAAATTAAATGTATAAATATTTTATTGGCTGTATATTTTATAAACTATATTGATTTTATAATTGCACTGGGTTCTTTGAACTTAAAAAAATAACACATTTAAAAAATTCTTCTTATGGTGCCGTGCACCTATAGTGCGTTGGCGAATTATCTTAAGGTCAGACGTCTGTCTTTTGCGGCATGCAAAAGTTCGCCAGTGTTAGTTACGCCTGTCCAGTTCTTTATATTTCGCAGCCACGACATTTGTTTGCGACCTACTCCTCTCTTGCCCTCAATCTTTCCTTGGATAATTAGTTGAGGGATTGCGTATTTTTCCCCTCTCAGGATATGGCCCAGGTATCCAATCTTTCGTGCCTTGATCAAGCTGAGCAATTCTCTCTCAGTATTTGCTCTATTTAAAAAATAGAAAGACATAATTCTTTCAGGACCAAAGTCGTTTCTCCTTCAAACTATATTCGGAACCATAAAACTTTAATTAATATTTTTTAATATAGCGTAGGGCGCCATTTTAAAAAATAATTTGACATGGAATCAAATATCTGTACTACATTGGTTTTGAAAGCTCGTTACAGGTTAATTTATTTTTCCAGTTTCCCATATTCACACACACAATTTGTACAAACCCCAGCTCCGAGTGACATGTGTGTTCCAATGGATCAGTGGGACCCACATGTCCGAAGATCAATCCAGTCACACTCCTTAATGGAGTGGTACCCATCTGATCTTCAAGCTATAACCAACCACCCCTCCCTATCGCAGGATATAACGAATAAGGAGGCTTTTGTACTGAGCGTTACTTTGGATGCCCTGGGTAATGGGATATTCTCTGTTTTACTTTGCGTGGTTGGGCCACCTAATTTTAGGGGTAGCTAGACGAGCTTTTTTTCCTATGACCGATTGAATTTATTGTTTGACTTGACTTTGGACTTGTGTCCCAAAAGTGTGTTCCGGACAGATGTCCAGATTTTTGTGTGCTCAGTCACTCAGCCGCCGAATCGGCAAAATAAATTTTGTTCTCCTCGCGTGCTGAGGGCCACCGAGCTCACACTTGTCGCCGTAGGTCCTTTGACCTGCCTGAGGGGCTGTTTTGCTTGAGGGGCGATAGCCTGAGGGGCGTCTTGTATGTTTGTGCCTCAGAATTCACTTGCTGTGTTTACATCGTTGGCATAACTGCTGTAACAGATGGTGGTTAGTGAAGATTAAGATGAAATAATAATAGAAAGAAAGTAGCAATGGGTGGGGTGGACACTCCCAGGAGTATATGGCCATTACACACCCCGTGTATATATTTTGTGGTTTTTATCTTTTACAGTATAACTGGTTAGTAAAATAAAACATAACTAAAGAAAAGAAATAAGATAATATAAAGTTTTTTTTCTGTTACTGCGTACGTTAGACTATCACATGGCTATCTCATTCTTTATTAGTCTTCTGGGTTGTCCCTTTATCCTGCCAGCTGCTGCCTGGACCGTCTATGTATCGTGCTCATGTTTTCGTTATAGTCTGTCAACTCTCTTAATAATCTGCTCGGGTGGTTCCTGAGGTTGTTGAATATCTCGTGTGCTCTTTCGTCCATTGTTCTCAGGATTCTCTTTTGTTGTGAATCCCTAAATACGTACCTCAATAGGACGTACTTGACTCCCGAGTGCTTTAGCTGTGTTGACCGTTTGTTTTACATGCTCTTTGAAGGTCAGCTTTTTATCCAACGTTATGCCTCGATATTTGGCTTGGTTTGACCATTCGATTGGGATATCTAATAGGGATAGTACCCAATTTAATGCTATCTGATATTCCCTTTTTTTTTTGTACATGGCGGCCTGTGTTTTGTCAGGGTTGACGGCTATTTTCCACTGCACACACCATGCATCAAGTTCGTCGAGTGCTCTTTGTAGGAGTCTCATAGCTAGATCTGGATTAAGACTCTAACAGCTATCGCTGTATCGTCTGCGTACAGGAGTAGCATCGAATTGGGTTCAGATAGTGTGTCTGCCGTATATATGGTGTATAAGTATGGCGACAGTACTGCCCGATGTGGTACACCAGCTTCCACAGTCTCGACTTCGGACAGGGTGGGCCCGATCCAAACTCTGCATCTTCTGTCGGCTAGGTATGATGAACCTGAATTCATTTGTTTATTTATTGACATTGTCAAGGATGTGATATCATCAAAATGTGACATTTTTTAAACGGCATTATATATCGTATGTGATACAGTATTTCCAATGAAAGAATAACACTTTATTGCTTCTGGGAACATACTGAGTGACACAAGATCTTTAAAATTATGTATCACATGCTATATATTGTCATTAAGAAAAATATTGATGGCGCCATATTTTCGATAGATGGGCTTTCATATTTTTTTCCACACTGCCGCCATTAAACGTTAAACTGTAGCCATTTTAAAATAGTGCGATATATTAACACAAAAATCTATAAATAGACTGAGCGACACAAGAGTAGTAAATTATGTATTACTTGCCGTGTGATCCCTTTTAAACCAATTTTACAAAAAGCCAGCCTCCGTTATTTTTAATGACTACGTCACCACA
This sequence comes from Diabrotica undecimpunctata, assembly GCF_040954645.1. Taxonomy (NCBI): domain Eukaryota; kingdom Metazoa; phylum Arthropoda; class Insecta; order Coleoptera; family Chrysomelidae; genus Diabrotica; species Diabrotica undecimpunctata. The sequence goes on along the minus strand of NC_092804.1, from coordinate 73,762,430 downwards.
GTATAAAGAGGTTCCTGGAACCTCTTTATACTGTGACGTCACTAAGACATAAAAAAATATTAACAGGTGTCTTAGTTCAATTAAAAAAATGTACATAACAATTTAAGTTTCATGGTTTAGAAAATAGTGGTGGGCAGGAGAGGGTGTGGACGCGGATTGTAAATAAGTAGATACAGTTTATGTTTTTGGATCAAAACATTTTTATTTATATTTAACAAAAATCTTTAAAATTGACTCCTTTATCGCATATCCCGTTTATATTTTATTGCACCACACTCAGTAAACAAGAATTTTTGCTTGTTAGGTTCAAATCAGAAAATTCTCCTAGAAAATTATACTCATCTCTTTTTTTTGTGTTTTTGTTTTTTATGGCATAATTATTTTGAAGCACAATCCTAAGACAGGGCTCGGTTTAGCTTCAGTCTTCTTTATTGTGCTGATGTTTCATTGCCAATAAATTGCCAATCTTCTTGGTCCATATTGCCTAAAATTTTATATTTATACTACTATATATATATATATATATATATATATATATATATATATATATATTTGTATTTTTTTAATTATTATTTATATGAGAAGTAAATTAATATAGATTTTCATTAAATTATAGATCCATGATACGTTTCGTAGTGTATTCATTATTTTTTTACTATTTTTGTTATAATATTTTGTTGTCTTGTTAATATTGTATATGAAAAATAGGAATTTTCATACGTTAACTAAAATTGATTAATAAAATTTTCCAATGTTTGCCGAAAGAGATTGAAAACGTTTGCGAAAAGTTTTTAATCATTTTCGTTTTTACAGGGTTAGCCAATAAGATGATATACTGAATAATATTAAACTCATATGTATAACTCAATAATAATGATAATTTAACGTTAATTTTGGTTGATCCTGTAGTTATTGTTCATTTTGCGTACAAATAATTTTTAAACATACAATGTTCTAAATAATAAGGTAATGTTTAATCTTAATACTAAACATATGAAATTATATTTTAAATTATAATAATTATTTTAAATAGTGAAACTATTTTCAAAAATACAAAGGAATGTGTGAATAGAAGTGATCCGATGTTACAGTATAACAGACTTTCAGGGCAACTAATATAGTTATCTGAACAATTTTCACAAATCTCTCTATTATTTCCAAGTTTCTTACCTTTTTCAAACTGTTTTACCTGCAGCCAATGATTTATACTACGACGAGAACTAGCTATCATTTTATTGTGAGTCTGTTCCTTCCTTCATTTAGTTTTAATTTTATTAATATGCCCTTATATTCGGTTTTTTTGCCGTTTTTATGAGATATATCATGCATATTGCATCGTTTAATGCTTTCTGGTTCCTTATCAAGCACTCCAATGATTCTAGTATTCCCAAAGTTGAATGTTAATCATCATCCAAAAGCCTGCTATTACATAAAGGTTAATAGAATCATTTAATCTTCTCTCCTTTCGAACCTTTACACATATTACAGTGAAATATGGCGTCTTAAAATATAACGAACATTAAAAAATTCGAGTATTTGACCACCCATTTTAATAAAGGGCATATGAGATAAACTTTTGGGTATAAGGTGCTAAAGGGAAATTTAAAATAATAGAAATATTATGGGTATAATATCAGATAAAGACAATTATTAGTCAACTTAACACCTAATAGTAATATAGCAGACAGTATTAAAATAGACAAATATAATACTCTAGAAAAACATTCGAAAGCACGTGCGGTTTTAATATGTATTGATAAAATCATCCGGTTGGTTTTTCTTCTTTATGTATCGTGTTCATCACTGGAGGTTAGCGGTTATGGTGGCCAACGTTTAGATCTTCAGCTGTACGCATAAGTTCTTCAAAGCCTAGTACTATCCAGTTTCTGATATTACGCAGCCAGGACAATATTTTCTTCCAATATCTCAATTTCTCTCTATTCTAGCCTTAATAAACAATTAAGGAATGTAGTACTTTTTGGTACAGTAGCAAATGTCCACAGAACTGGTGCCATTGGCTACGGTACCAAATCTTACGGTACTTTTAATCGTTCTCAACAGTTAATTTTCTATATTTGGTCGATTTAGAACTTCTTCATTTGTTTTTTGTGCCGTCCAAGAAATTTTTAAAATTCTCCTGTTGTACACCCACATTTCAATTGCCTCTAACTTATTGAGACTCTTTATCTTTAGATTCTACGTTAACTCCATACACTGGCCTAATTATCGGTCTGCTGTTTGACAAATTTTTACTATTATAAATGAAGGGTGTTAGGCTAGAAGGGGGAATGTCCAATAACCATAGTTTTCCAAACATCAAAAATTTTAAGTTACCAAGTCTAGATTATTGGTGACAGGAGAGTAAAGGAGTATGTTTTTCTCATGAAAAAGTTTATTGGTTAAACATTACAAAAATTAAATATACATTAAAAGTAATTTTCACCTAATTTTGTTGCGAATCATATTTAAAAATCACAACAGATAAAACAGAATTTTATGCACGTAATAACATATGAACGTTTATAACTCAAATGTCATTCGTTTTTCAAACGTGGGTAACATTAAAAAGACATTTAGCTGCTTTCTTGTCACAGAATTAAATCAAATGCTTTATGTCATTGTATTTTTCTTTACTTACTGGTAAACATTTTGAATATGATTGTTCAGGAAGTATGAACACACCTTTTTAAGTAAAATGATTATTCTGGGCACAATGTCGAGTTTCATTAATAAACTGCATAATCCTAACACCATTGTAGTTATCTTGAATCCTCACAGACTTACACTGGCTGGATTTTATAAGAATTTCTTTCATTTTTTGATACCAAACCGACATTTTTTCTTGTAACGCTTCTCGAAAAATTGGGTCCAATTGTCTACATGTTTCTGCTTTACTGCAATCACCTTGAATGGAAAAGGTTTACGTCGTGAATTACGAATATTTTCAATCCAGTCTTGTGGTATTTACATCTTTTTTTTTAGATTGATGACACGCATATTCTTATCGCAGCAGGTTATTTCTATGGAGTCCAACCTTCTTACAACATTTACAATATAGTGAAGGAAACGGACTATTGTATAATTTGTTTGCCCCCCCTCCCACCCTCCGTCCCAAAAATGTGAAAATGTCTAAACTCAACTGGTAGTCGATTCATCATGTAATAATCAAACAAAAGAGCATACTTCATCTGCCCCTATTTTCGAAACGTATTCCGGGTATGTGTAGAAAATGCTCCATGTACATATCTATGTATAGCGCAGTACAATGCATAATATGTACAGTTCCATGTACATATTATGCATTTTCGATATGTTCAATTCTTCTGGTAAATATATGCGTCCTGGGTTGTCTTTCAAGCTATAATGACTTTTACATGTCTTGAAATAACTAACATGCGATTTGATCAGGCCGATAGTGGTTTTGTTCATTGAAGTTTTAATTTGCTGGCCTCTCCGATCTATTGGTGAAAGACCTGTTAATTTCAACGGATGTTGAATATTCACAACCTTTTTTTTAACACCGTGTACTGCCAAGAAAAAATTCAGACTTCAGTAACAGACTTCAGTTTCTTTAAACACATCATCCTCGTCTTTGATAAAAACACGGTAACTGTATGTAGTTGCATTGGGTTTTTATCATCCCCTACTACCTTTCTTGACATGCGGCGCTGAATTTGTTACGCTGAAGTTAAATACGAATTTAGTTCATCATGGGAATTGAGCGAATTTACCTTTCTAAGAATTAATCTTCTGTTTACGTCGTTCATTTTCTCCATGCACTTCAACCTTTTTGCATTGACAAAACTTACCGAATTCGTGTGGTCATAACCGAATTTTTTTAAGCACAACTCTCATTCTGCACGTCTCAGATTTTCTTTTATAGATTCCTTTGCCAAAACTTAAAAAATACACGAAAACTCAACTACATGTCATAGCACAGAGGTAAACAAGCAACTGGTGACCACAGGACGAGAAATTCTGCGGCAGGTTAGCGTGTACTTGGACATTTTCTCTACTTGCAGCACAAAATCCGTGGCGCGTAGGACATTCCTTCTTTTAGCCAAACAGACGGGTATTTTCAAACCGCAAAACGTGTAACAATCATTTTTTCTAGTCTCCATGAGACCACGTTTCGCGATACTACATGGGCAAAGCTAACAGGTGATGTTGAAATCTCAATTTCTTTTTTTTTACATTCCCCCATGTTTTTTTGCCTAACACCCGTCAAATATCCAACTTAGATAATCATACGAATTACTCAAACCCCCCCCCCCCCCCAAAATCGTATTTTGTGTCGGGAGCATATTCTATAAAACTTGGCCAAATATCAATAAATTAACGAATTTATGATTTTAGTCAATGTTTACAGTTTTTTCGTTCAACATTAATCATACAATTTCTGGACAATCGTGTTCTGCTCGATAACCATCATCATTATCTATGCCTTTATTTCTATAAAGGGTTGGCTTCTCTAATATAATAGTAAGTAATAATTAGTAAGTAATGTTGGGTCATATTAATCCTCTTCAAAGACATGTCTTACCTAATTATCTTCAATCACGACTCCTTTGGTCTTTCTTTGCTACTTCTTCCAGGAACTTGATATTTAGCGATTCTTCATATTGGGATATTATCGTTTCGGCTTGGAAACTAACCATCTTAACCTATGCTCGAATTTTCACACTTATTGGTATCCCTTCTAGACTTAATATTCATATTTTTATTTTTAACCCTTTTCGTTGCTCTACTTATCCATTTAAGCAATATTATTCTGTACCATGCATTCGTTATTCTTCTTCCTTTTTAACTAGTCGTACATCATAGCTGATATTACGGTAATATTAAAGAATTTACTTGGAGTGTAATTAGAATTTTTCGGTCACAGAACACAGCTTTCCTTTTCTGTCATTTTTTTCAACTTGCTGTAGCTCTACATATTTGCATATATTTACCCATTGCTCTGTATTGGTGATCCTATATAATCTAAATATTGTAAATTAATAAACATTCTGTACAAGAATAATAAAAAGCATTAAGTTGTATAGAACATGCAACAGTGTTGCGATATGTAATTTGATCTGTATAGTATAAGAATTGAACTTATAATTGACACTTGTTTACTTTTTTGTGGAATTATTTTGATAACTGTATGTTGCCGTACATGTTTTACAATATTACTTGATCAATTTTTTATATGTTACCATTGATGCAATATTTTTTTACAAAAGTTACGTTTACTATATTTTTGCAAGTGATTCTTTTGAACTGCATGTTATAATTTTGTACTTAGCAATTGTTTATTCTTCAAATGTATTTTAAATATCGTTGATAAGATGTGCTTATCAAAGCTGATTTCCTTGTTAACAAATATTACACAATTTTAAAAATTTCTCATTGTTAACAATGATTTCAGAGTATAGAGGGGTATGCCATTTTAATACAGTTAGATTTTACTATTTTTTAATGTTTTAAGATTAAATTGTTGAAAAATATTATTCATATTATTAAACCTTGATTTGAAAATTATATTGTTAGATGTATACTCTTTAAATCATACTAATCGTATAGATCGATTTCTTCAGAAACATTATCCACTATTATCATCATCATTATTCAGCCATTTCTGTCCGTTGCCGGATATTCATCTCCTCTAAACATTTCCAAGTTTCTATATCTTTCTATGTCTACCTATCCTTACTTCGTGTACTAGATAGGATATTTCTCGGCCACTACTATTTCCGTTCTAGTAATATGAAAGCTTAATGAGCAGATGAGAACTATATGTGTCATTATATCAGTTTTGTTCGGGTTTATCAACAGGTCCACTTTGTGTATAGCGCTTTTGAATGACTGTAATAACAATAACGGATTTGTTAAACAAATTGAAGTTATACATAATAGCAGTAAGTTTAATAACATGATAATGTGCGATGTATCACTGGATCGCTGGCTTACTCCTGTTCTTCTTGTATACTCTCCCGGTAAGACACTTCCTGTCTCCTACATTTAATTGTAATACCATTGTACCAAAGCCTGCACTTTCACTAAACTATAAAAGAAATTTTGTGCTCTTGAAAAAAGTCAGCAGTTTACTTACAGATAATTGAATTATTTTTCTGGCGCAATAGCCTTTGCATTTTCGGTCCCATGATTCATTGCCACCTACGTGGCAAAACGAAAGTTTGATGTCAATGCTACTTATAATTTTCCTTAAAAGGGTTTCCTTCTAGGACTTCCGATTTGTTGTACTTTTCAGTCTTTTCCTTTATGCGCTTTTTATTCTCTTGATAGCTGTTCTTGTTACATTCTGAAGAATAAATTGAATTTAAATCAAAGATTTTAATTAGTTATTATTTATATGTGGTATTTAAATGGCTTATCCTGTTTTTACAATCAACATCAAAACTTTCCTTTTCTGTGATCACCATTCATTAGTGTAAGCACTCTCGAATGATATTGGTGGTATGTAAATATGAAAAAATATATATTTCTATTTTTCTTAAATGTTCGAATTATTCTCAATGTTAAAATTTTGTGTATATATAAAATACGATTCGGTTAATTTTTACAATTTCCAAGTTTATGAAATTTATTGGAATGTTACAAAGGTTTAAAAATGCCTTTTTAGTTTGTTTTAATACTCTAGATTTATGATCTTATAGAAGTACTTTCGGAAAAAACCAGTGCTAAATCTTATCGGAGTTACGGATTAATGTAGATATTAACATTCCAGAATACTAGTATCAGGGGACACACTCATAAAGCAAAATTTTGTTACCGAAAAATACACTTTCTAAACACACGTCAATACTTTATATCAAATGATCACTGCAATTTGTAGAAAGAACAACGCTGGACCAACCATCCCTGTTTTGGTCCGTTAAGTAAGTTCTTGGTATATGGCATAAGATATGTTAAAATAGCTATAACTTGGTTATCATTTTTCAGAATTTCACAGAAATATACAAATGGCTTGCTTACATTAGTCTTAAAACATATCATATATCTATTGGCTGTATTAATTTTGGATGAACGTATCTTTGCTATCTTACGCAGACTTATAATGTCATTGCTCAGAGGCCTTATTACACTCTTCATGTTTTTGATTCACGTGTAGAGCATGAATTTAAAGCAAATACTTCTTAATATTCTTTAGCATAGTGGAAAGCTAGGTTAAATGTGTCATGAACATTATTAAGACTAAAACATTAGCCAAATGTTGTGTAGTTTTTTATTACATTTTGACTCGACCTATAAGATGAGTAAATTAGATTTGAATTGTTTTAAGCATTAATAAAGCAAAATAAAATACAGATGCAGTTCATGATATTAAAAACGCAAAATATAGACAGAATAAATGACTGATGTTTAAGTAGTTCGAAGAGAAGTATTCCAAATTGATATCTTAAAATTATTTGTCCTCTTAGTTTTTATAAACATATACTCTTTACCTAGATTAAATAAGTGATTTAAAAGGTTTTTTAAATTGTAAAAATGGATCTTATCGTATTTTATTTATTTTTGTTCGTCTTAGTTATATTTGTTGTAAAACATTTTTTCTACTTTTATCCCTGTAAAAATATTATACATAGTGTATGTTAAGAGAAATGTTTTAATAATTTATTGAATGCTTAAGGATAATTGAATACATAATCAAAAATACAGTATTCATATAAACGTCTTTTATTTCATTTCCCAGGTTCAGACGATCTTTGACTCGTATTGGCACCTACAGTATATTCAATTAACTTACATCTCTACTAAACGATTAATTATTACTGCAATATGGGCTTGAAAGCTGGACATTAAAGCAAGAACACATAAATAAGTTACAGTCCTTTGAAATATGGTGTTACAGGAGGATGCTTAGAATAGCGTGGACACAGAAGAAAACTAACACGGAAGTATTGCGAGAAATGGGCAAAGAATGCGAAATAATAAACCCAATAAAAATAAGAAAGTTACAATATCTGGGACACGTAATGAGGGGACAGCGATATGAACTGATAAGGCTGATAATACAGGGAAAGATAAGAGGAGGAAGGAGTATAGGAAGAAGGAGAGTGTCATGGTTGAAGAATTTAAGGGACTGGTTTAAATGCAGTTCTATAGAACTCTTCAGAGCAGCAGTAGATAGAGTAAAGATAGTGATGATGATATCCAACCTCCGATCGGGAGACGGCACTTAAAGAAGAAACGATTAATGGAATTCGCAGAAAATCTTTCGTTGTAGTGCGTTGTAGTAAAAGGCACGTTGTAGTAAACTGCACTGGAGTTCTTCATAATCTTTTTAATTACTTAGTTTGTTTAGAAAATTTTGCCTGTATTATTAGTTAGTTATCATTTGTATAAAATGAGGAGCAAAAATTGAAATGAAATTTTAAATATTGTTTATTTATATAATAATGAATGTATAAATATAATGGTTAACCTGATGTACAATTATTTTGTAAATAACATTATAATAGTGTACTTATAGATTATTTAAATTTATAAATCATCATCATCGTCACTAAATTCACTACCGCTATCATTATGTAAATCTATAATTACTGGATTAATTTCACTAATTTTATTTTCCCGGATCCACCACTCTTCTATTAATTTTTCACATTTATTTACAGTTTTGGCCCATATTTGTGGAGTTGCAGTGTTAAGAGCTTCTTACATTTCATTAACTGCATCGTTACTGTATCCATTGCATCCAACGTGATTATCATAATGCGTTTTACATATAGGTACCCCAGATGTGTTCGATGAGATTAAACTGGCAGTGATAGAGTGTGCAACAAATTTAAGTTTGGGAATGTGACGTAGTGTTTAAGGCAGGTGGGCGGACTGTTTCTACCAGTGGCGGGAACAGATAGATTTAAAATAATTTTTCACAAGTATATCCAATTAAGTTAACAATGAATTTGTTAATTTTTATTTTTATAGTTTTTAATTATTATGAAGTTTATAGTCAGTTGCACTCGAAAAATAATGAGTAAAATATTAGGAGTACTTTAATAAATAACAAATTCCTCAATACTTACAATTTATTAACATTACCCCGAAGGAAGGGTTTCAATAATACAAAAAAAATAAGTAGTTTATTTTAACTAATTAAGTAAGATATTTATTTGTCTAAACAAGAAGTTAGTTAGTTAGTTATGATTTCTCGCATAGTGTCTAAGAAATGTTCTTTTTCGATTTAAATGTTTTTATTATTTTGCGGGTGTTTACATATATTAATCCACTCTTCTAATAAGATTTCTTCTGAAAATTTAGTTTTTGCTATATTTTCAACATCATTTATATTAAATGTTGTATTATGAGTTATTACTACTTTTTATCAAACCTCATATTTTTTCGATAGGGTTTAACTCCGTATGATAGGAAGGCAAGGGAAGACCTTGATGTCCATGATATTCAAGCTCAAAATATAATACATATACAGATGGAAAAATGTCATAAAATTATCGTAAAAATTATTTTAGAGGATTTTTCGGCGAATTAAAATAAAAATAATCATTGTATATTTTTGCTGAACGACCTTTAACTCGTTATTAGTTTAGTAGATAGTCGTTAATAAGGTTTTTATGAAATTTTTATCAAAAATAAAATTTGATTTATTATGAAACTTTAAAAGTAATTATGGCTTACATTACTGTTATTGTTATAACAATTGACTTTTTAATTATAAACGTGCAGATGATTTAAAAATTCACACGCATATTAATGCACACAGCGTTAGGTACAAATCCAGTCTCTTCTCCAGCCTGAAAAATAATCAGCCTTTTGCCCTTAGAAATCGGTTTCTTTAAAGTTTTTCCACTTTGATCTGCCCGGTGCAGTACGGCTAATGTGTATCTATATGTCTTTCATTGGTATAAATTATGGTTCTACCCTCAGATCAAAATTGAATTAGCTGCTTTAAATATTGTATTCGTTTTGAACGAATATCATAACTTTTCATTAGGACACTCCTATTGTCTTCGGATTTTCTCATTGCCTTTGGATTTTCGCCACCTGCAGTTTGTTCGAGATGATTTGAAGAGTATCTGTTCAAAAGTATGATGATTTTATTTGTTCCTATCTTTTTAGGAGCCATATTGTTAAGTAAGTATTATTAATAACTAAAATAAACACACTATAGATACCCTAAATGACTTAATAATACACTAATTACTACTACCAATATACTAAGCACTAATCAAAAAAAAATTAATAAAACATCCAACACGATCAAATCAACATGTCATCACTCTCTGCGATACGGACTTCTCAAACAACGACACTGGCAAGCAGTACACTGGTCGTTTCCATGGTAACCATGTTTCCATTCATCTCTGTTGTTTCTAGTACTCGTTTCGTCTCGTTTTATGGGTTAGGTCTTGTCTCCGCCGTGTATGTTAATATAGGTCTAATTGCTGATTTATAGATTCTTGTTTTTTGTGTCTTGCCTTAGGTGTTTGTTCTTCCAGATTGTGTCATTAAAAGATCCCACCGCTTTACTTGCTTTTAAGCTTTGTTGTCGTACTTCTTCTTCAACATCTCCGTAACTAGTTATATCTATTCCCAGATATCTAACTCTTGCTTCCTGCTTTATTATTTTTCCATCAATTTCGAATTTACATCGTAGTAGGTATTTAGAAGTTGTCATACATTTGGTTTTTTCTGCTGATATTATCATATTGTATTTCTTGTCTGTTGTATTGAAGATGTGTCTTTGGAGCTTGTCTTCTCGGCCATTAATGCGGCGGCGTCGTCTGCATAACGTAATATTTGGATTTCTTTGTTCCCCATTCTGTAGCCATGACCTTTACGTACTGCTTGTATTATTTTGTCCATAATTATATTAAAGAGAAGTGGGCTTAACGAGTCACCCTGTCTGACTCCGCTTTTTACTGGTATACACTGTGTTTTCCATTTATCTTTGCCTGTATTTGATTATGGAAGTAGATGTTTTCGATGGTTTGTATAATATTGATTGCTATGTTTCTATATAACAATCATGGTACATCAATAGTTAAAATCAAAATAGTGAACTGTTTTTATAAATTTAATTTATTGACTTTATTTATTATAAAATGTTCTACACTTGACAGCACTTTACAAGTTTATTTACATATGTTTATTTATTTAATCTAAATAGAAACACTTAAATATTAATTTATTTACACTTATATAATTTATTTAAGACATTCACACCGGTTACAATTTAACTAGCCACGCGAACAATTTATTAATCGACACTTGTTTCAGACTGTCCTTTTAAATCTCAAATCGTCCGTTTTATACCTGATTTGTTTATCTAGAAATTTCTGCCCGCTTCTTTGACCTTCGGTCGGAACGCCAACGATATTATTCGATCCTGATCTGGAAAGTTCCAATCGCAGGTATAAGAGGAAACCCGTGTTTACAGCTTAGGGTAAGGGTCACATTTATCGTAACAATAGTTAACAAATTAAACAAGCTCGACTGACGAAGCTTAAGTTTTCACTTTCAGTTTTAACAAAAAATGATTTGCAAAAGGACAATTCTACTTATACCCCATGCAATAAACTTTTGAAACACCCTTTTACTACGGGAATATAATAGGTTACCTGCTACAACAATACCAAAAATATTAGGTAGTATCTATAGGTATTATGTATCTATAGTAATATTTAAGATTGAAATATTGAAACAAAATGAACATTGGAATTTCCAGTTACTTAGTCATACCACTATCTACGGTTGGATAAATATTATTTAAAATTCGCAATTCGAAATAAATTGATTTTTTGTATACATGCAAAATCCCCAGATATTAGTTTAGCATGCAGACGAATGCAGTTGCCCGGGGTGTGGCACGTGAAGTCATAAGTGATAGTTGGACGTCTTGTAAGGACTAGAAGTTATCAAGAACTATCTGCCTATTATTAAGTCTTCCACTCTTTTGAGAAATCTCATTTCGCTAGATTGGATTTTAGAGTTATCTCCTTGCGTCTTACTTAGTTAGTTTTTTTTGCATTCATTTCGACTATGACTATTTCGTTATAAAGTTTTATCATTGTATCCATTCTTGTCTCATTTTTCAATGTTCTGTGATTTGTTCCGCATATATCCCCATCAATTTTGTGATCGATGTCTCGAATGTTTTTCTCGAAACTTGTGTAACACTTTAGACACTGAATAAGCCAATTGGCTGAAGTACGACCAGTTAATAAAAGACGGCTTCCGAAAATAAAAACACACTATGTAATTGAAATGACTGACTTGTTCTAGTGTATGATCGTTAACTACTACTTTTTTTTCGTCTTTTTGGTCGATATTTTTATATTAAAATTCTTACACGCTAGACATATGTTGTAGATAGCTTGCTGGTTTAGCGTGCGGCCTAATCCTAGTAGCTTCCTAAGAGCGAACGGATGAAAAGAATACCGCTAGGGTGCTGGTTCCTACCAGTCGTAAGATGCCGGTTGTCTTGCAGTGGCGGTGTCCGAGTAGTCGGTGACGAACTGAATCTAGGGTGCTGGCCCCTGTCGATCGTAAAAGTTGTTTAATGGGATGGAATGAGAGATGGTGAGCTGTCTCTTGAGGTGTCGGGATCGCAGCAACGAACACAGGGCGTGATCTAGCTCTTACGTCCCGTACGTAGGAACAGTAAGGTGGCCGTCATTTGAGGTATCGGAAGTCGGTATGGGGGCTACTAGAAGCGAGACGAGTCCATTAGACGCACTGGTTAACGGGTTGTGTTCTAGTATCCGAGATGAGCTCAGGTTGGACCACTCTACTCTCGTTCCACATAACCTCTGTGGAAGGTTTTTCAGGTCATATACGATCATTCCCAATCTGAACGTGCGCCTGTGAGACGTGTCCGTAGTAGCAGATGAGTGGTAGAGGAGTAGGCTCCTCGGCGTCAACCTGTCAAACGTATTTGATGGTTCGTTATCCTACCAACATGCAACTGTTTCCCTTTCAGGAATCACAGGCAACATAGGTACTGCGGGGAGGATGGAGCCTCACGATATGGCTATCGTTCCACCGTCACTGGAGACGGACTCGCAGTGGCATTGGTTCTGCAATAATAGGATAGACTTCCTCTCAGAAGTTAGCAATACCCTTTATGCACCTATTCTACCCAAACGGTAGTGTATTGGGTCGACAACGTCCGGGGTTCCCCGGCCTTTACCACCCGGAGAGGGAATCCACGAATCCACGGGAGTCCCGGCGCTGGTATAACCGGCGTGGAGGCGGAACGGCGATTTTGTTAGCAAGTTGAAAGTACTGGAGTTGACGACCGCTTCGTCTCTTAAAATAGGACATTCGAACTTGTGTGGACTGGGGGTCCCAGGGGGACTGGGGGGTCGTAACTATGACTCTCTTAAGATGGCAGCCTTAGTTCACTTTCAGAGTTTTGGTTTATCAGCTGATCATTGACAAAAGGGATAGTTTTTGTAGGAGTTGATGGATTCATATATCTATCCGTACTGTCTTATTCCACTTTCTTATGATGTGAATATATATTAAAAAGGTTTAAAGCTATATAAATTAAAAAGCTAAAAAAAAGATCAGGTGTATTAGGTATTTCCTTTTTTCCAAAATGTTTCAAATAGTTTGTGTCTATCGACTTAATCGAATTTTTTGTTGCCCTGCGTTCTGACCGCCTTTAATTCTTACAGCATGTCCTGCCAGTCTCCATTTTTGCCTTGTAATACGTTCGACAATGTCTTTCATTCCAGTTCGTCTACGAACTTCCTGGTTTCTTAGTCTATTTGTAAAGCTCATTCCAAGCCTTGATATCTACATTTTACGTTCTGTCCTTCTCATTGTTCCGCTCATGATTTTGAGAAAGTTAAGGTTTCTGCTCCGTATGTAAGGAATGGTAGAATACATTGATTGAAAGTTTTTTTTAATGGATTTGTTTTAAACACATCTATCATTTTTTCGAATGCAGCCCAAACTATACTTACTCTTCTAAAAAGCTGAGATGTCTGGTTGTCTCGCGTTAATCTTATTTCGTAGCATAAATACACATATCTTTCCACAATTTCTCTGGCCGGTTTCTCGACTTCTAGTAACTCATTGGAGACGGGATTATTCATCATTTTTGTTTTCTTTAATACCTTTGATAACGTGGTTATAAGGGAAGATGGGTAATGGAAACCTACTGTAGTCGGACGATGTTTACAAGAGCCAAGATCATATGTTGTTGAGAAAGAAAATTGGACATTGGTAAGAAGAAATAGCTATACCACTTGATACCGTTTAGTAATAAGCTTAATTACCATATTAACCTAGAAGATGATTTTGATCATAATCAGAGTGGCACAGGTCTTCAACATCAACGACCTGTGATAGTGAAATACCAAATCACTTTCCTACCGGAAGTACAAGATTAATTACAACCCCATCTCGATGTAAGGATTTCGAGATGTACTAATTTTGTAATCAGTCAGTAGTATTATTAAACTTTTTTAGAATATTTTTGGAATCTTTTTATTCTTGGTTCATTGTCGTTAGTTCTATGTTTTATCGGGAGAGAAAGATATCATGAGACTGAATAGCTCATGAATGTAAAGTCCTGTGATCACGGATCACTTGAATGATGATGATGTTTGTTGGCAACACGCGGAAAAACAGAGATATGGAAGAGAGACTAAAAATAACTAAATAATAGCCGACCCTACAAACGAATTGTTAGTTTTATAATAACCTATAAAGTATTTGCCATCTATTACATTAGTTTTTATTTAAGAAATTTAATAATCTTGCAATAGGTAATCTTCGAAGGATTATGCGTTTCATAAATGAGTTTCTCTCCAATAATAATTAGTCTAGCATTCAGCTAGTTAGCTAGTAGATGGCGCGCACTCAGAATATTTTAATTGTTTTTTTCTTAATTATTTAGTCCTAAAAACAACTAAATAGCCGAGCCTACAAACGATTTTTAAATTTTATATTAACCTACAAATTATTTGTCATCTTCTACATTAGTTTTTATTTAAAATATGCAATAATCTTGCAATCATTTTCAAACTATTATAATATATTTAATAAATTAATTAGCTTTTCAATTCTAATTAGCCTGACATTCGGCTAGCAGACGGCGCACACGCAGAATAATTTATTTGTTTTTTTTTTGCAATTATTTAAACCTAAAAACAACTAAATAGCCAAACCAACAAACGATTTGTTAGCTTTTTAATAACCTACAAATTATTTGGCATCTATAACATTAGTCTTCATTTAAAAAATTCAATATTCTTCCAATAATCTTTGAAGAATTATGCATTTCATATGATTCTCTTCAATAACAATTAGTTTAGCATTCGGCTAGCAGATGGCGCGCACGCGAACAATTTAATTGTTTTTTTTTTAATTATTTGGTCCTAAAAAAACTAAATAGCCGACCCTACAAACGATTTGTTAGTTTTATAATAACCTACAGATTATTTTTTGCTATCTACTACATTAGTTTTTATATTTAAAAAACGTAATAATCTTGCAATAACTTTTAAAGGATTATGCATTCAATCGTTGATTGAAATATTGGATTTTTATAATATAAAACCATTGTTTAAATAGGACTAGTTAGCCAACGCAATGTATAAATTTGTTTGATTCTAATTGAGACAGTCACTAGATGTCACCACTCTTTCTATCTCAATAGATTTTAATATACCATTGTTTGTTTGATATACGTTATACTAGATGGTGCTATGTGAAAAAGTTAAAGACTAAACTAAACGTCCATTTTTGATCCCCTGAATTAAATTCACCAGCGTTGCAATATTTCACTGACATAGTAGCAACAGGTTTGCTTACAAATAAAAAATGTTACAAAAAACGGACCATGAATCATTTAAGGTATTCATTTAAAATAGAGTTATTACTATCAACTAGTAAATATCGTGTCAACTAAAATTGTACATAAACGTGCTGTGGCTTCTAAATTTTCCTATATCTAAATAAGTTTAAAGAATTTAAATATTTTATTTTATTTGGAAGTGTATTACAAAAATTTGGTCCGAGGTAAGTAAAACATTTTATTTCTGTGTTTAAAACAAAAAACATTTGTATGAGAAATGAACAAATTAGGTACCTATTTAGAAATAAATTTTACCGGATAATACATACATTCGATAATATTTGAAAAAAGTGATTTTAAATTAAAATAATGTTACTTCCATAATAAATAAATGGTTTTTTACAGATGGCTGGAAATATTTGTTGTTATTACAAATGTGGTTTATCACCATACAAAATTCATGGATTAAGAATGTTCAGATTTCCGACAAAAAATCCTTCGGCTTGTCAAACATGGATATTACACTCTGGTAAGTAAATAGAAACTTTTTTTATATTCTTTTATTTTACATCGTTTCCGTTACGTAATTAACTTAAAAAAATGTTTATTTTTTTTTCATTCATCATTTTTTATTATCGCCAGGGTGCATGCGTCATATTTGAGATGCATTAATTTAAATTTTACGTTTTCGTTGGTATTATAATTATGATATAATAAATTTTGGAAAAACAAATTAGTGAATAAATATCAAGTTAATAAACTTAAACAAAGTATTAGATATTTAAATATGTATTTCTTTAGTTATTTTTAGTTATTGTATTGAAACGTAGAAATAAGTTCATCTTTATCGGAGAACTAATTGATACACCAGTCCATCTGGGAAAAAAATCATTGATTTCACGTAAAAATCTTATTTGATATCTTATAAGATATTTGAAGGTTCTAAAAGATATATGAGGGTTAGTTAATAATAAATCTGTGAAGACATACAGGTGATTTTGGTTTGTTTTTGTTTAAACAATTTTAAAAAGTAAGAGGTCATTATTTTGCCTATAAAACATTTTTTATTCAGTTTAGAGAAAAATAGTTAAAATAAAAATTGTAGATCTCAAAAAGTTCTTCCATTTGTGAGTTTCTAAATTAAAATATATAAAGAATTTACCAAAATAGTTGCAAAAAACCCTTGATTTTGCAGAACTTTATAAATTTTAATAACTTTGTTTTTGCATAATGGTATGTAATGTAACTAATAAAAATAGTGAAGATTTGTTTATCATGGAAAGCGATTATTTAAACAACTTTTTGTTGAGCTACCCCAGTCAAAAAAAAATTATGTTTTACGTGCCACAGAAGCCAAGATATTGCAAATTTTGCAAGCGCGATTCATTTTAAAAAAGTTCAAATGTAAAAAGAAAACGGAGCTCAGATGGTTCTCCATTCTACTTTTCCGAAGCGGTATTTTACGAATACCATCATTTTAACGGGTTATAAATGTTTACTTCTTTACCGCATATGCCATCTGTGAGTTGGATCGCACAATTCAGATCTTCATTTAGAATCCCTTCAATTTTCAGCTCTTACTGTTAATAGACAATGGAAGTATGATTTTAAGAATAAAATGCTTTGGTTTTAAATATAAAATAATGCTCTCTTGGCTCGTAATGGTCATAGAAAATTCTTTTTTTTTTAGAAAGTGTGTTTTTCATCAGTTTTTCATTAAGCCTCTATATAAGTTTGTGGCATAAACGATATCAAAGTTAATATAAATGTTTATAAACAGATTAAATAACCTATAAACTATTTGCTCTGATTGATATTTAGCGCACCTTAATAACTTATTAATTTCCATAATTTCAAGGAGCTATGTTACATGTCTTTGCGCAAAAAAGAGTTATTTTAATTTATAAATAACTGCTAAAACTATTTCGATTAATAGTTTCATGTATTTTAATTTGGATACTCTTAAAAGTTACATAACTTTTTATGATCTACAACTCTATAAAATCTTTTCATGGACACCAGAACGGAACCAACACAAATTGATAGCAAGGAAGCTCCAATAATATTATAATCTGTAGTCCATCATGCTATAAACAACTCAAAATCTGACAGAGCCCCTGGGCAAGATAAAGTTCACATCGAGCTGATTAAACTTTAATTAGATTAGATAAAGATAATTTAAGCGCCATAACTATCCTCTTTAACACCATATATAAATCTAATGAGATACCTACAGAATGGCTACTATCGAAATTTGTTTTGCTATCAAAAACCAAGAATCCCTAACACTGTAATGACTATAGATTAATCAGCTTAATGTCACAATTATTGAAAACATTTTTTAAAGATTATAGACAGTTTATATAGGCAAATAAATAGTTTGGCTTTCGTAATGGCTTCGGAACAATATAAGCTCTGTAAAGTTTCAAGTCTTGCTCAAAAATGTCAAGAAAAACAAAAAAATCTTTTCGTCACATTTATAGATTGTGAGAAAACTTTCGACAAAGTTAGACATAACATTCTCATGGAATGTCGTATTCGGAAGAAATGATAAGTATGATTTGTTGCAGATAATTATTGCAGATATATATATATATATATATATATATATATATATATATATATATATATAGATATTATATATAATATATGTTTTATTTCAATTGGTTGGTTTATTAATAAGTTTATTGTTTTTGTCAATTAATCGGTTAAGTGTGTTTTTTCGTGATTTTCCAGATAATTCTCTGACTTTTTTAGGTAAATTAAAATGTTCATGCTCTTTTCTGCAATTCCTTTACTTCAGTACATGCTTCCATCGCATCCACTTTTCCTTAGTCTCTTTTATTTTTTTCCTGTTTATGTTTTTCTCTGTATTTATCTGGGTTTTTGTTTCTACATTTTCTTTATTGTTTCATGATTTCCAGTATTTCTAGAGTCATCCAAGGTTTTCGGCTTTCTTAATTTTTTTGTGGAGTTTCACTAGATCATTATTATAAATTAATTAATAAGGAGTTCTGACCTGTTATCAACAAACAAAGTGTCATATATATAAAGGATGGTCTCAACGTACGGACTAAAGACATGGACTTGACGAAAAACTGATTGCTACCTTGAGACGAAAAGTTATGTGAGGCATATATAACGTGTTACGGAGAACAGATCCTGGCGCCAAAAACCAAAAAAACTGAATGCTGAATGGGGCATGTGAAATAGATGCTAAAAACGAAATACCCAAAAAAATAACCAAACAGATACTTACCAATAGGAACAACACCAAAAGGGATATCCAGTCTCGGATACATGAAAGTGTAATAAGACCTCAAGATTCTAAATACAACCAACTGCAAAAACAAAATGCATAGCAGAGGTCTCGTAATAAAGTCAAAGTTAAACTGGCACCAGAAAATAGTCTTTTAAGATTTCAAATTCAAGCATAATAAAATCCTAAATTCTAAAATCCCACTGCAAGATCAGTATTTCATAACGTAACTAATCAAACTCACATTTTACATACATTTAAAATTAGGACAACACAGGTTGCCAGTCAAAAAGTGACCGCAAATATTTTTAATTCAATTAATAGTATTTAATTTTTGACAAAAATTTTATTTCGTTCATTTATTTTTTAAATAAAATACGCTGCTCATGACGTATATGCATGTTTTTATATCAAATTAAAGCTAATTTTTTCTTAATATGATAATATAAGTTTGCCTGAAAAAGAATGGCTAAAAATTAGGGTTGCCAGCTGTTAAAAACGCGAGGTATCAAAGATAGACAAAGACATCTAGCGCGCAACGCTACTGGTTTGAAATGTCAGTTATGAGTTTTTAAAGCATGCGTCGATAGATATATAATAATATACATATTATCAGTTCCCCACGAAGCAGATCCCCACAACAAAAAATAGAAATAACAGATAGGGAAATGAGAACGGCCATAAAAACAATCAAAAATAAGAAAGCACCGGGACCTGAAGGCATCTTACCTGAGCTTATAAAATACGGATCAAAAAAATTATACCGGATGATACAATGGATATTTCAGAAAGCCATAAATGGAGAACAGCTCCCAAAGGAATGAACGGAGGCATATATGACATCTATATTTAAAAAAGGAGATAGAAAACGATGCGAAAACTACAGAGGAATAAGCGTAATATCATCAATAGGAAGATTATATGGGAAGGCACTGCGAGAAAAGATAGAGCAAGCGATAAAAGTCAAAATCGGGGAGGATCAGGCAGGCTTCACGGCAGGAAGATCATTCATAGACCACATATACACACTGGAACAACTGTTGGAAAAGAAAAATGCAAAAAATAGATATAAATTTGGCATTTGTGGACCTGAGAAAGTCGTATGACTCTGTACCAACGTCAGAACTATGGGAGGCAATGTATAAATTAGAAATATAGACGGAGCTCATAGAAGCTACAAAAGCTCTGTATAAAGAAAATATCGTGTCCATTAAAATGGGAACAAGAATCATAGGAGAGTTCACCACAACAAAAGGGCTCCTGCAGGGTTGTTCCACATCTCCAACTCTATTTAAAATATACTTAGAGAAAGCCTTGACTACATGGAAAAGAAAATGCGAAGGCATAGGAGTACCGGTACGGAACGAATACCTATATACGTTAAGCTTTGCAGACGATCAAGTAGTGATTGCACAAGACCAAGACGACCTCCGCTACATGATGAAGAAACTATAAGAAGAATATACCAAGGCTGGCCTAGATATTAACCTCGCGAAAACAGAGTACCTATCTACAAGTGAAGAAGACATAGAAGATCTACAGATTGATGACAACGTAACAATCAAAGGAAAGGATAAATTCAAATACTTGGGGTTTATAATCACGAAAAGGCAACAACAGAGGAAGAAATTACACAAAGATTAGGACAAACAAGAACAGCAATCCGACAACTTAACTCAGTATGGTGGGATAGACACCTAAATATGAAGACAAAAAAACAGATTTATAAAACATTAGTGCGAAGTATTATGACATATGGGGCTGACAATTGGATCATAAACAAGAAAAACAGCAGTAAGATAGTAGCAACAGAGATGGAATGCCTGCGAAGATGCTGTAGAGTAACAAGAATGGATAGGAGAAGTAATGACGAAATAATGCAAAGAACATTAATAGAAACAGACATACTAACATACATAGAACAAAAAAGACTAAAGTGGTATGGACATGTAAGAAGAACTAGTGACAGCAGATGGATAAAGAGAATAACCGAATGGAGCCCCATAGGAAGGAGGAAAAGAGGACGACCCCGAAAATCCTGGAGGAACGAAGTAGACGATGCCATGAGTAAGAGAGGCCTGAACGATGGAGAATGGAACAACAGAGAGAGATGGAAACAGTTGAGCGAGGGAAGGCAGTGAATACTGTAGAATCCCTGAATATATATATTATCAGTTGTCAAAACAGTGTCGTTGCGCCCTAACACTATTTTACTTTATCTTAAATACCTTCGCGGTTTTAACAGCTGGCAACCCTAATGTTCGACCATTTTTTCTCAGGTAACCTTTTAACATCATATTAAGAAATAAATTAGCTTTAATTTGGTATAAAAAACATGCATATACGTCATGAGCAGCGTATTTTATTTAAATAATAAATTAACGAAATAAAATATTTGGCAAAGACTAATTATTATTAATTGAATTAAAAATATTTGCGGCCACTTTTTGATTGGCAACCTATTATCAATAGATTCTCCGAATTTTAGATGGTTGTAAAATGTGAGTTTGATGAAGTACGTTGAAGATAAACAGTGATCGTGCAGTGGGATCTTGTACATCAAACATTATTTGTAAAATCTAAACAAAATTTGTTCGTTGCTTAGGTACATTTCTTTAATACAGACTTATTTGGATTTGAACTAACAAAAACTTATATCCACTCATTTTCTAATTTTCTGACCATTTTTAACAAGGATTTCCATTTCATCCAATATCTTTGTAATTTCTTTTGGATCCGTCAGTCCAGAACTATTTACTACCTTACATTGAGTTTCTTCGGAAGTTAACTTCTTTATATTTACTAATCTACTCAATAGATATTTTCGAATATTCTTTAACTCGTTTATATTTTTTTCAAAATTTTGCCCATTTGGTTTTATTTTAACCACTGGTTCTCCAGGTTTATTTAGTCTTAAAGTTCTTGTTAAATCAAACATAACTAATTGAGCTATCTTGTCGTTTTTGTTTAAATTCACATTTAAATTTGTAGTAGTGTTTTTGGTTTTCGAAGTTAAACGTTTTGTATACTTAATTTTGCGTGTCCACACTTCATTTAAACCATCGCAGCTTTTCAATTCACATAAATTCTCATTAGTTGGTCTTATCTCAGTTATTTGTGGTTGATCAGTTTTAATTATGGCTTTATCTCGTATATTGCTAATATATTTAAGAAAAAAGTTTTGACTGGCTGTGTTCTGGCCAATATTCTCAGTTGAATGTTCTTTTAAACTGTTTATTTCTTTAACTTGTATCGTTGTGTCTCTTAAATAACTTAATTTAATATGTTGTCTTTGTACCTCGCTGGATCTGTTAGGTTTGTTAATTTTTTCAGATTCTACAAAACTATTAATGGTAATGAGTGGTAAACTTTTACTAGTCAATTTAGGATCAAATTGTATTTTACTTTTTACCCTAAAAACATGGAAGCTACATGGGTTTTTAATAATATTTTCGTTTCTTTCTTCGGATTCCGCTAGTACCTTGGACATTCTGTTAAATGTGTTTATAATTCGTTTGATTTCAGATTTTCTCCAGAACATTAGCTTCTTTATTTGATGTTGTATTAAAGGGCTCAAACGCTGTGATTGTTTGGAAGAACTGAAAAGATCAGTTTTAATTTTATTTATTTTACTATCGGTCTCTCCTTTGTGTTCGTCAGAGAAGTTTTGGATATTAACAGCTCTGGTTGCGTCTGACTTATATGAACTTTTTTTATTTTCATACATACCTGTAAATGCTTTTGTAATTGATTTAATGTAGAAATCTGCCTTTATGAATAACTCCCTTTCAACCATTAATTTTTTGCAAAAGGTAAATTTGTCTCGCTTCTATAATGTCCTTGAATAAATGTGCTAAAAATGATGATATGGAAGCTGTACAAAACTATTATTTGTTCATTGTGTGATTGCAATAAAAATATTTTACTACATTCTGTTTTTATGCATTATAAAAGTATTCAGTGTAATGAACAACAATTTTTTTAATACGTCAAATTAACGTCAAATTGTTGATTTACACAGTATATTTCTAGGCATGACACGAATTTGAAAACGAAGAAATCATAAGTTTTAAGCATACTTATAATACTACATTAATATTCAATGAATGACCGAATGATTTGAGACTTTATCATATTTACATTATTTATTCGTGTCAAAAGCACCTTAGCAATAATAATTACAATAATAACCTATAACGATGGCACCATTAGCAGTTGCCGCCTGCTGTCCCTCTCTCTATATGCCCCACTCCCAGCGACACCCTACCACTTCCATCGATGCAGGCTGGAGATCGAACACCGCCAAAGGTATAAAATGCCGTAGATAACAACACTGAAGATCAGTACTTAGGTTTGCTCAAAATCACCTTAACCTGGTTGACAGGTGGTGTGAGAGATGGAGAGTAACACCTAACCCAAATATAACATAAATGATTCTCTTTAGACACCTCAGTCTCAGCCAGTTCATCACACCCATCATATCCGAAAGACACAACCTTAGACTTTGGAGGGACCGACTACAGCTCCGCGACCGGATCGAGTACCTCGGTGTGGTGTTTACACAAACACTAAACTGGAGGACCGATCTGTACATAGCCTTTAACAAGGCTAGGAGCAGACTCGGTCTACTCAATGCTGTTTGTGGCAAATTTGAAGAACACATCCACGATCACTCATACACACATATAAAACATTTATCAGGCCGGTCATCGAGTATAGATCCAACATCTATATGACGATGCGCGGCTATCTCAGACAAAAACTGCTGGCACTGAAAAGGAGAATCCTGCGTAGAGTGAACAACAAACGCCGCGACTACCCCTTCGCCCTTATCCATCACCTGTCGAATATCCAGCCCATCAATGAGAGGCTTTCCTCTCTGAGCAGGAGTTATACAATCAAAACCATCTGAGGCCAAAACTTCAGAGCCCAAAATTTACCTGCTCATCCATCGGCAATATATTCAGATGAAAACCTAAACCTAAAATCCCTTTCCTACCTACAATACTGCTGGTCCTTGCCAGTAACGAGCCCCCTGCTAAATACATTGACATTTAGGAGGCACTATCGTCACAATAACTTTTAAATGTTCACTTCGAGCTTGCCTAGATAGGGGGGATCGGTTTTCTGTGGTTTCCCGATCCCATTGCACAATGATACCTGCCTATTGCAGAGGATACAGCCACAGCTGCCTATATGCATATATATATATATATATATATATATATATATATATATATATATATATATATATATGTATATATTATCACATATTCACAAATATTTTTTAGACAATATCTTCTGAAAAGGACCGTTAACCAGTACCCCTTTCACCGCTGATTATCCATATGCCCTTCCGACAACAAGTCCAAGAAGCAAACCACCAGTAGAACACACAAAGCCAGCGAAAGAAAAAACACCACCCAACAAAACAAACCACGTCCTGAAGAGGTGAAAAACCTTAAACAGGACAATAAAACATCAATCAAAGAAAACCATCCCATAAAACGAACAACGATACAATGAGTCACATGAAGCAACTAAAACACGTTTGGAGGAAAAGATGTTAATTTTATCTTTAGGTCCGGTTCGACTTCCAAACGGTTCCTATATTTACTTTTAAGAAAAACCAGTGTTGAAAACCCTGCCTCACACTTATAGGTCGGAACAAAAGGAATTTTATCACTTTATTGCTTTTTCTGCTAAAACTGGGTACTCCTGACGGCATGACAGCCAAAAATGTATCAGTGGTAGTTTGTCAAATATAACTTTGAGTGCCTTATCACACGATAGTTTAATTACTGATGTACACAAATTAAGTTTTTTTTTATTGCAGTTTCCACCTTCTCTTGTACTTTAAATACAGTTACATTGCTACCTTGTAATGTCATATTTAAATTATTCAAGAAGTCAAAAATATCACAAAGATAGATTAACTTGATTAAACAATTGACATCATAAACACTGTCTTTAAATTGAAATATTGCATCCCTAGCTGTTGGTGGATGTTGTTCTAAGAATATTGAAATTTCTTCCTTCAATTCAATAAGTCTTTTTAAAACATTCCCTTTTGATAACCAACGCACTTCGCAGTGTAAAAGAAGATATTCATGTTCACTTCTCATTTCTTTGTACAAAGCAGAAAATACTTCAGTTCAGTGGGCGAGATTTTATGAAGTTTATAAATTTTACACACTCTTGCAAAGATTCGGTTAAAAGCAGTGGCATTTTTTTGACAGCTAAAGCCGCTCTGTGGATGCTACAATACACCCAAACACATTCTGGTGCTACGGCTTAGATCTTCGGAAAAAGTCCAGTACGAGCGCCTGTCATTGCCCGTGCTCCATCGTTATTTAGTCTCACACATTTATTCCATTCAATTCCATTATCATTAATGTAGCTATCATTCAGATAAAACACTTCTTCGGCCGTTGTTCTTTAACTGTTGACAGAGATTTACAAAATAGAAATTCTTCGTGAATAGTATTTTCAAAATCGTATCGTTCAAAACACATTAGATTAGCATTATCTGATATGGCTGTACTTTCATCAAATTGCAAGGAAAAATAGTTACACTTTTTTAAGTGACCTATAATAGTTTCTCCAATATTATCTGCCATCTTCACAATCCTATGCTTCACTGTGCTATCTGATGGAGCCAGCGAATTCACTTGCGTTTCCTGTTTTTTTTATTACATAATATCTGAGATGCTACTATTTTCATTGCTGGAACTATTAATTTCTCGGCAAGTGAGTGAAAATAACCGGTTTCAGCAATTAATTTTAATATTTCATAAGAAGCCAATACAAGGTTTTTAGATTGAGCGTTCTGAGAAAAATTCAAAGAGACATAGTCTTTTTGTTAGCTATTAATTCTCTTTTTATTTATAAAAAAATCTATTGGCTTACTTGGCAGAAAGAAGAAATCCTTGCTGAGAAATTTGAGTGAATGGTTTCAAATACCAGAAGCTGCGAACATAATACATGCGGCACACAACAGAGAAACCTATCGTTTGATGGTCGCCAACCTTCGGTAGAAGACGGCACATAAAGAAAGAAAGATTGGCTTACTTCTGTATTCCTGGTGCTTCAAGACGAAAATTTGTAATTTTGTGGATATGGTAGTGAAAGGGGAAAATAAAAGGGGTGGCGTCAGTCAGAGCGCGGCCATAAAAAGCAAGATCTGAAACGGCGAAGCGAGGCGAACCGGCATTTTGCTTTCGTGGCCCGGTACCGGGTCGTTACCAACTATTGGGGAAACTCTGATCTAGAGTATTGATCTGGTGAGAGCTGCTAGCCTGGGTATCCAAATATGGATCAGAGGTTATCGTCCTTTACATTTCCCATCTGGGATTAAGTATTGATATGATTCAGACGCTTCCGTTCCCCGTCTGAATCGAGTATTGATCGACCGGTCCCGCCCACCTTTAGACTAGACTGAGAAACTACATATTAGTTGGTTTTGGATATTGACCGAAGATCGTCCTTTGCCTCCCCAATCCGAGTGTCGCTAATATTTATTTTCACTGGTATCCACATCAAATCGGAGAACCATCGATTTTATTTACAAGATTCGTCTTTATTTATATTTTACATATTATTATTATCCAGATTTAGCCATACGGCTCACACTCCCTCTAAGGGGAAAATTCACTCATCCCAGATACCTACGGTATCAAAAGGATTGTGCTCTGGTGGGACTCTTTCCGTGTTATCGAGTCCTAGGTGACTTTGTATGCTGGAGTATCTCCCAAAAATTTTCGTACACATCTGGACGTTGAGAGTAGTACAGCTTTCTGCATGGTCTTGTAGAGATGTTCATTCAGACCTAGCTTTTTTATGTTTTCTAGGAGGTTCTTTGGAATGACTCCAGTAGTACAGAGAATAATAGGTATTGTCTGGGTACTTTCCATTCTCCACTGTCTTCGTATTTAAATTTCCAGATCCCTGTACTTGGCGATTTTTTCGTTCTGTTTAACACGAAGATTATTGTTGTTGGGTATCGCCACATCAATTAATGTTGTTTGTCTCTTTAGTTTATTAACTAGTATGAGATCTGGTCTATTATGTACCACTGTTTGGTCTGTGAGCACAGAGCGGTCCCAGTATAGCTTGTAGTTGTCATTCTCAAGTATACTCTCAGGAATCGGAATCTGAATCGGAAAAATTACCCAGGGCTCGATTTAATCACTTCAAGAATCCTAATAGAACTTTCCAAAAAAGAAGTGCAATATTTAACACAGATTTTTAAAGCAATCTTAAGACCTGATTAGCTTAAGATTACCTGAGGAGCATCCCCTTTTATGGAAAATAGCAGAAATTATCTTAATATCTTAACAGGATATTCTCAGAATACAGCATATTCTCGTGGAATAGCAGCTAATATCCAACCATCAGTCTGGGTTTAGACAGCAACATGCTGCCACTGAGCAAATTTAACGAATCTGCAATTCCATAAACAAAGCCTTAGAAGAGAGTAAATACTGTTCTGCAGCCTTTTTGAACGTCTCGCATGCTTTTGATAAAGTCTGGCACACTGACCTGTAATACAAAATAAAACAAATCCTTCCTCTTAACTACTTTCTCATCCTTAAGTCTAATCTTTCCGGCCCCCATTTCCTTGTAAAAGTAAAGAATCATTGCACCAACTAAATTCCAATTAAAGCTGGAGTACCTCAGGGTAGTGTCCTTGGACCTGTTCTCTACCTACTCTACATAGTATATCTTGCTACAAGTCGAAACATCATCATAGCCACATATGCAGATGACACAGCATTCCTTGCGGCTCACTCAAACCCGTACATCGCCTCGCAACTGCTCCAGACCAATCTCGATAAAATAACGACTTGGTTACAAATACGACGAATTAAATTAAACGAAACCAAGTCAGTACATATAACGTTCACTAATCGAAAAGGTACATGACCAACAGTCTCATTAAATAATCAAGTACTACAACAAAAGGATGATGTATAATACTGTAATGTTTTTATTATTAATCTAATTTATTGTTTTTTTATTTATTATCAAAGGTTCTACACTTATAAGTTTATTTAAAGTCTTTATTTGTACAATATAACTAATTTATATTACACTAATAATTATATGATTTATCTACGTGCGTTACATTTTAAAAACTCGACCCGATGTTCAAAAACTAACTGTCCTGTTTACAACAAAATTCCTCTTTAAATATAAAATGCCGTTAGTTCCGGAATCGCCGCGATTCCCCATCGAAGAGCCCAGAAGATCGCTCATACTGGTTTTATTCGGCCTGCTTCTGGAAATTTCAAGTCGTGGGTGACTCATCAGAATTCAGGTAAACAGGTCTTTCAACTGAGAGCCCAAATAACTAGAATAGAAAAGAATTAGTCATAATATATTTACAGTTTTATACGCCATAATATTTACCGTAACAATACCTAGGAATGCACTTGGACCGCAGATTAATGTGAAAAAAAAACATATGCACAAAAAGAAAAGAGTTGGTTCTGAAACTCCGTAAAATGTACTGCTTAATTACTATTTAAATGGGAATAAGCCACAATTAAAGGTTAAAGTAAGTTTATTGACGTTTCAATTTCCACTTCGGAAATCGTTTACTTCACTTCAAACATAATGTTTGTATTTTGAGAACGATTTCCGAAGTGGAAATTGAAACGTCAATAAACTTACTTTAACCTTTAATTGTGGCTTATTTCCATTTAAATAGTAATTACTTTAAAATGCCACAAGAAAATAGCTTCAGAACAATATTAAAATAAACTGGTTAATAGGAAAAAGGTCACAACTGAATTTGTATAATAAAATTCTAGTATACAAGTCAGTGATAAACCCAATATGGAGCTATGGAACTGTGGGGATCTACGTCGAGATCCAATATCGACAGCAGCATTAAATTATCAAACATCGGAGGAAAAAAAGGAAAAAGGAAAGGTTGGCATAGAGCAGATGTCCCATTAGACCATTTTTCATTTTGATGAATACTGATCTTGTCTTCTCAATTCTTACTTTTATCTTCGTCTAATGTTCCCACCGATCGTTTAAATTTTTGCCCAGACAGAAGTAATTGGTGACCCATTATATTGGTTGTTGGTTGAGGTTGACTAATAGTTGTTCGGGTATAATTTTGTTTTTAATGAATATAATATACTTTATATATGATCATCAGTAAAATATATACTAGTATTTTTAATATGTATTAAATTCTAAACCAAATTTCTCACTTTTATAAATAAATAACAAAATAAAGTTATATTCGATTAAGGCTCGGAGATTAAGGTGTGTTAATACACACACAGCAAAGGAAGGAAAGGATGGCTCAGAGGAATAGACATGGAACGGGCCGATCAACACTCGATCCGGCGAGAAGCGGAAAGCGACTAGTCAATACGTAACCATGGGAAAGAATAGGTCTGTCTCAGATTAATACTCAAGACCGAGTACGGAAATGCCCCTAGATCAACACTCTAGCAGAAGCGGTTAGACTTCAGTCAATACTCTAGGGCCAGTGGAGTTGTTGCAGATCAACACTCTGACGGAACTCCGGATTGTTGGCCTCCAGTCAACACCCAGAGGCCCGGTGGAGTTCCCACTAGATCAGCACTCCAGCAAAACTCCTTTGTCTCTTGTGGCGTACGCTGTTTTATACGGTCGTTGGTCTTTCATCTCCTCTAGCGCACATCGATGGAAGAGGAACGAGGAACTTATGGTGGGAGTGTGTGTGTGTACGGAGCGTTGACGGGAGGGAGGCGATGCATAGCGTTACGAATTGTTCATAATATGTATATATTTTTGATTATTCAAAGGTCCCTACTGTCTAATCCAATTGATTCCAGTATATTTATTAAATTGTCGTACTTAATTCTATCGAACGCCTTTTGATAATCAATGAATCACACATACACATCAGAATTGACGTCTCCACACCTTTGAAAGAGAACTTAAACTGAGAACAGAGCCTCACGGAGAACCCAATGTTGGGCTCCCGTGAACCCGAATTGTGTGTTTGTCATGTATGCCTCACATTTTTAGTCTCACTGTAGTATTCATTACATCATGTATTATTGCGAATGTAGACTTCAGCCATTGTTGTCATATGTTTTGGTATAATCTTATTAAATATCGACTATTTTAACTCAATAACATAAACATTATCTGGACCCGCAGCCTTAACCTACTTGTTATTTTTATTGCGGCTTTTTCTTCCATTTCAATGATTAGTGGTCCAGTTTTCTGCATGGTGGTATTATTTCTGTTGTCCTCAAATTTTGCTGTTACATAATTCTTCCAAATTATTTTTGTTTGTTCTATGCCAGTTACTGTCGATTGTCGGAGTGTCGGTTAAATGTGCAGATTTTTGGTTTGTATAAACCTGTTACCTCCTCCTTGATTTTCTTGTGGAGGTTAGACATATCGTGTTTGAGGTCCAGTGTACCGATTTCTGTTCATTTTTCTTCCATCCACATATTTTTAGCTCCTCTAATAGACTTTTTTTTATATCTTTGCCATTTGCTAAAATCGTACACTGTCCTTTCCTTTGACTTCTCTTCTTTCATTCGGTTTATCGGAAGTGCCGCGATTGGCTCACGGCAGATCGGCGTGTTTTAACCCGCCATTGCAATGTGAACAATATTCTAATCGGCTTGTGATGGAGAGGTAGATTTGGTTGATTAATTTTTTTCTTGGTTTTTGTCCTTTCGCAAGATAAAGTATCTATAAATAAAACAATTTAATGTATTAATGAAGCATATATTTCTCCAGCTAGCAGGTACACTTAGAAATTGGGTCATTTACGATAATTACATCACTGTAATACAAACGCTTTTGCTGCACAATCAATCTTCTCTAAATTATTTATACAGAGGTGTACTTATAGTATATACCTTTGAACGATTTATTCAATACATACTGCGTTTGCTTAAAGGTATTTACAAGATGGGGTTATTAAATCATATCAGTGGTGTAGTAAAACCCTATTTAATCTTGGTTTTCACTTTTGTTGGTGGATCAATTTATCTTGTATTTAATTAGAAAACAGCGCACCTACACCACTGATATATTTTTGTCAAATGCCTGTCAGCCCACATATCACTATTTGTAACATATTAAAACTTAAATAGAAGAAAGTTAGTTGATATAAGTTTTTCCTAATGATTATGTACGTTTTGTAGCTTAAAATAAAAGAAATTTACAAGGGAGTGACTAATCAGCCGAAAATCCGTCAAAATAGTAAATTAGTTTGTAGAATCTTTGGTCTCATAGTCACCTTATAATTTACAAAGCGCATAAGGTATTTTTCGAACAAGACGAAAAAATCGCCAGTTCATTTTTATTTACAATGGTTTTATTAAGAAAATCACAATTACTACTGAAAATACTTAGATTACGCTATGTATTATTAATTTAGCAAAATACTGGTAGTATTGCATAATGAGATTCCGAACAACAATATACAAAGCGTGCCAAGCAACCATCATCTCAAATTCCTAAATGGATATTAAAAAAAAAAAACAGAAAGAAATAGTTAACGTTTACAGAAATAGAAAAAACAGAAATAGTTTTGTAAATTAGTAAAGTCGTATATAAATCGACCTTGTTGTTGAAAGTTTCGATTAAATATATTTTAAGCAGATATAGGAAACAATACAAAAAGAAGAACCAGATTAAATGTATGCAACGTAGGTACCTTCTTTATTATTCAGTAGCTAATGAGTCAATAAAAGAAATAAACCATCATATGAGATTTTTTTTTAAGAGCAGAATATGAAAGTATCTTCACCATAGAACAATCACAGTTGACGTTAAATACTAAAATCATACCAATCGTGCATGTATTACTCTGCAAGATACGTACAAAATTAAAATATTGAATGTTAGAATAGTTGAGTTTTAAGGATATATTATTTAGTCTTTGAATTGTGGTATCTATAGAAGTCGGTATGCGGTATCTTATAGTCACGTAACGTCTACAGGTGATACTGAAAGTGACAAGAGAGTGTACGGTGGAACATTATAAAACATCATCATAAACTCGTGCTTTTTCTTCTGGTGATGTATTGAGCAAAATGGATAGTTTAAGTATTCTTTATTCAGCAGTCAGATTTGGTTAAATATATACTGATATGATATGCACAATGTCAACAGTGTACTTCAAAAAAATGTACTGTGAAAATGTATGCTTAAATATTAGGAAATATATATAACTAGGAAATAAATCATATATACCGTAATGTCTGTCAGCAAAGCAATTATGTAAATATCAAATTTATGACTATAAGAAGAAGTACCGTTAGATAGGAAAAAGCAAATATGGTCGTAAATAGTAATAACCTAGAAAGAATTCCTAGATACCAGTATGTACTTCAGATATGCAAGTTCATGTAAGTTGGAAACACGAAAACTAATATCCAGGGAACGTTTTTCAAAAGCAGTACGCAAAAGCAAGCATGTGTAGTCCGTATGACGACGAAACAGGCCTGTATAATGAAAGCAGTAAAGCCAGGTAAACTGGACGAACGTATCGTACATAGAAAAGTTCGGTGGAAAAATAGAATAACCTACCAAGAAATCCTATGTGGAAAGAAAAGGAGAGAGATTTGCTAAAACTAAAAAAAAAACGGGAGAAGCGGGCTATCCCTAGTAATTAATTAAAAACTTCAGCCGATAATCCAAGAGATTGAAGTCAAGAGAGTAAGAAAAAAGTAAATATCTTGGCTAAGGAATGTAAGAGACTGAACGAGCCTCAGAACTATGGAGCAACATTAAGTATTACAGTGTTAGCGAACTGTCAAGGGATTGATATTAAATTGGATGCTTTAGATTTTAATCGATGTTGTACCTACCTAATTAAAAAAAAATAGAAAAATTCAATACGTTTTTAAATAGTAGAAAGTTTTGAATAGTATGTATTAGCAACAAATAATAACTTTTATTTAGGTGAAGGAATAAAAAAAAAAATAAAACACCCTCATACGACTTTTATAGGACCATTGACCATCACTTATTTTACTTGATCCATATTCGGGGTAAGTTTTCGTTATAATTACTATTGCATCTTGGGTTATACAAATATTAATCCTCTTTTCATAAATGTTACGTCCCTTCCACCTTTGCCCCTTTGAGTTTGATGTTCCTTCCAGGAATTCGATACTCAGTAATTCTTTGAATTTAACGATTCTCATCTCAACGTTAAACGCGTCCTAACCGTTTTAATATGTTCTTTCATTTCGCCATTGATTATTATCACACTAAGAGCCGATTGTTCGAACGCAAATCAAAACTTGATTGTAATCAAATATTTAATTACAATCAAATACGTCACAGCACCTGTCAAAATTATTAAAAATTGCTTATTATTATTATTATTATTGATTTCTAAATAAAAACATGAAATTAACATCCGAAAGAGTTTAATTATGGTTTATTTTAAATTAAAACGCAAAATAATAAAATTGAATAAAATAAATCAGTCAACATAACCTCAAAATGTGACGTATTTGATTTTAATTAAATATTTGATTACAATCAAGTTTTGATTGGCGTTCGAACAATCGGCCTTTAGTCTTCCCGTTAATTAACGCTGAACTTAGAATGCGTCATTTGGGCCTTTATAGCATTCTTTAAGCGATTTCATTTTTTACACGACTTCATATTTTTTTAAAATTTGGATAGTTAGGTTAGGCATAATTATATTGTTTTACTCATGTAGTAAAAAGGAGCACCATATTGCAGAAATATAACTACAGTGGAACCTTGATTATCCGTCTCTCTATTAACCGTCACCTCTGTTAACCGTCAGGGTCCATACATAAGTTATATTGACTACATAAGTAAAAATTTAGTCATCAATTCATTTTGTTTGAGCACTGCGATAAGCCAAAACGAATGGTTAATTTGTGATAAGAACGCAAACGGTTATCGATTGCTGACAGATGATGAAATCGTTGAAATGGCAACAGAGGCGGACGAAACTGATTCAGAAGCTGACGCAAACTTTGACGATGGCGATGTTGATGATGCTATTGCAACTCACAAAGATTTACGCAAAGAAGCTAAAGAAGCTGCATCGCACATAAAACATTTTATCGAGTGGTATTCATGGCAAGAAGTAGCAAATAATGTAGATTTGATGATTTTACGTCGATTAAGAAATTCAGCCGTTGCAAAATGTGAAGTAACAATAAAACAAAGATTTAGTAATATTTTAAATCAAATTGATTCGACTGTGCTTAAATCCCTCTTATACTGTCAAATAAAACATACAAATAATATTTAAAAGTTAAACTATGGATTTTTTTTAATGCTCTGTTAACCGTCTTTTCGATTATCCGTCATACCCTTGGTCCGGTGCCCTGACGGATAATCGAGGTTCCACTGTATAAGAATATTATATAATTTTAGATTGGCGAATTTAAATACGAAAGAATGGCAATGGCAAGAAAGATCAATAACTTATACCTCAAAGTTACTGGCTAGATGATGGTCTTTGAAGCTTGGCAACACTATTTAAATGCTAAGTATAGACCCAAAAGTGATATACATATTGTGAATTAAATACATTAATTAATATTGCAATATATTTATCGACTGACGCATACAGGTTTAAAGGAAGTGTATATATATATATATATATATATATATATATATATATATATACGTATATATATATATATATATATATATATATATAGGTATATATATATATATATATATATATATATATATATATATATATATATATATATATATATATATATATATATATATATATATATATATATATATATATATATATATATATATATATATATACCTTTTTAACTCTTGGGTTTGTCGGTTTGTTATAAATAAAACACTTAATTACTGGCTAACGTTTCAGCTATTTGCCATTTGCAATAATTACTTTATCTAAAATAATTACTATATACTTCAAAATACGAGGGGGTCAGTGTCGTATTTTGAATATCTGTCAATGGTGCATTTTAACTATAACAAAATAACATCTTTTGTTATAGTTTTGTTGTAGTTGTAGTGTAGTTGCAGACACACAAAAAGTATAAACCAACCAATTGAACACTACAGTCTTAGCCAAGCATTTTCTGGAAAATAGCCATTCTTTTGATTTTAAAAATGTACAGATTTTGGAAAAAGAACAAAAATACAAAAAATATGCATAATAGAGATAATTCACATAAAAAAGATCAAAATTCAATTAATAGTAAGACTTATATCAAAGATCTTTCCAATATGTATCATAATTTAATGAATTGAATTGTTTTTTAAATGCACCATTGGCAGATATTTAAAATACGACCCTGAACCACTCGTATTTTGCAGTACCTGCCAGATGTATTTAGGGTCAGATAATACTTTTTCATTCCATGTTAAACTTTTAAAAAGGGCAGACATCAAATATAATTGTGTATTATGTAATGTTTAAATTAATTAAAGTACTTATTGAAAATGGCAAATAACCGAAACGTTTAAACAATAATTAAGTGTTTTGTTTAATATTTATTTAATATAAATGATCGACAAACAAATTTCAATTTTTATACAAACATATATATATATATATATATATATATATATATATATATATATATATATATATATATGTATATATATAATACATTACATACTTATAATTAAGTATATTAAAATTCAACACATAAAAAATTTAATTAGATGATTTCTAAAATTTTTTGTATATTTAGCTTTTAACTAAAATCCTTTAAACCTTTGATATTTACGTCAATTGTATTAAGTACCTAAAGTTTTGTCTTAATAATGGCACTATATATGATATGTTCTACTAATAATAAAAATTCTAGTTGCCAAAATTGATTAAACTCTATTTGCAAAAATATGTCATATTTAAAAATATTTTCAATAAATAAATAATAAAATATACAAAGATATGTACATAAAAAGTAGAAAGTATAGAAGCGGTTGTTTCGTGTTGATATTTATTCACAAATCTAGTACTTACTTGAAATGTTTTCTGTTGTGTCGGTTCTAATTATAGATAAAGATAATAATTAATTATCTTAAATTGAAAATTGAGGCTCTTAAAATATTAATTTATTAAAAATCTTTTTGTTTATAATTAATAAATAGTTTTGTTTTAAAATCTTCTCTTTGATACATCACTATCGAGCATTGAAGATACACTCCGGTAAGAATAAATTTATGACAATTTTTAAAACTGGAATTACGAGTACTTAAGTAGCATCTATTATTTTTACAAAAAAATAAATAATATGATACGCGTTCCATTGTAGACAAAATTTCATGACTGCATATTCGATGTTTTAAAGTAAGAACATTTTTTTAACATTTAATCTATATAAAACTATAGTGTTACTGTACCGTATCGTGTATTAGTTATTATACAAAATATACATTGCCGGGAAAATATAAATTGGTTAGATCTGATAACGATTTTGACCAGATTAGCAGCAGATAAACAGGCAAATAAGATATGTATATTTTAATTGAATTATTACAATAATGATCGAAAGCCATAATAAGAGATTCAAAAATGATATCTATCTATCTCTTTCTCTGGTTCTCTCTCTCGTCAGTAATTACTCTCAAAGGCCTATAATGAGTTTATGTTTTAAATACATTTAATACATACTTATATGGCTATGGTTGCAAGAAAATCTTGTTTAAATCAACAATGAAACAATCAAGTAGTATTTCTTTATCAAACAACAAGTCATCTCTTGATCCTGGCCAATTATTTTTTCCAAGTCCTTGTTTTTGTTTGATAAATATCTAAAGTGTATCGGTATTGATTAAATTCATTTCGTCGAAAATCTTTTACTGATTTTTAGGTACTTTAAATAGCATGTAATTTCCTTTTATTCTGTCTAGTTCACGAAATAAAACGAGATTTGAGTAAAATAAGACGAGATAAAATGGGGATAATGCAATTAATCCGTTATGCTAATTGAATAGCATAGCCAGATCTTTCAAGATGTTGATTCTTCTCACTAAAGGAAAATGCATGACAATAACAAAGATATTTCTGAGATGAAGCAGATATAATAATTAGGAAGCAAGAAATAAAAAATAGTAAAGTTTTGTAGATGTTGAGCTGGAAGTACAGGAACCACCACTAAGAACACCAAAAATGGTAGGACGTTAAAAAATACAATAATCAGTTATATTACCTATCATACCATTATACAAGTAGATGATACGGTATAGGCATGGAAGATACAATCGAGACATTTGTACAAAATTCAAAATATCGTAAAAACTCCGGGTACTCCGGGAGTGACCATTCATTTTAATAATTATCAAGTTACTAAAAGTCACTAAAAAAAGGAAATAGATAATTTTAGAACTGTCTTATATTGATAATAAGTATAGTAAAAAATTAAGAGAGCACGTGTCTGCAACAACTAAGAAGAAACACGCATGGAACTGCGTTTACTACTCCACGTAGTGTGTGACCGTAAAAGAGAGATGGAATGAAAAAATGAGTGGGAGATGAGGGGCGTGATTCTACAGCTATACACAGATGTATTAGAGCGCAGTATATATAATGTATATACCTATAGCTATACAGTCTGTGGTTCGCGCCATCTGTCATTACTGTCTTTCGTATGTTTTCATCATACCTCTGCACGATCCACTGCTCCATCCGTAGCCCGCGATAAGAAAGCTATGCTTCCAAGTAGAAGTTTCTAAAGTATTTTTCTGTGTTAGACGGTTGCCCAAACCTAAAATTATTAACTGGTCCAGCGATCAATATATTAAGAGGCAAGGATGTATAAGGCCACAAGATCACGTGAAGATGGTAGGTATACATGGCACTAATTTTCTGAAAACTGAAAGACCTTGAAAAAATCGCATTGTGAAAAAGAACCGTTACAATCCGTTCAAAACAAAATTGATATTTTTAGTCGAAAGCTGGATCATCGTTTTGTTTTGTTTATGTTATACAGAAAATTTTATACAGAAATATTGCAACATACCGAAAAAAGAGAAGTATCCGAAATACACCCAGGCACAGCTAGAAAGAATTCCTGCATATTGCAGGGCTTTGGCACGAAGATATTTTGTGAGAAACGGTAAATTTTACACCTCAAAATATTGAAACCTATCAAAAACGAAGTAAAATTTTAATTTGGTGTGCAATTTTTTGAGAGTCAACTGCGAACATCAGAGTAAAATGCAAGATAATCATAAAGACGAAATAATTTTGGCCTAATCTGGCTTCATGATATTTAGCCAGAAGGACTCGGTAATGGCTAGAGCAGAATAACATTTATTTATTTAGCGTAGGATCTGCAATTCGGCATGATCCGCTATTCAGCTTTAAAAATATTAGTTTTCCTGTTGTAAAAAGGTTATTAGTGTTTAAGGGTATCAACCATTAATATTTCATGATAAAACAATACATACAGACATAACACTGTTTTTTAATTTCCACAAAATATCATCAGCTTGACATGTTTCGCTGTACAACAGTTTCCTTAGAAGAGAAATATTAACCCAACTATTTATGTGTTGCAAATTGCAAAAAATTGCAATCAGGCTTAACGGAATATGTATTGCTGTCATTTATAAGTAATACATTGACTGTATTCTTCTTATGAAACCTAAATCAAAGGTTTCATAAGAATTAGGTTTTTAATTGTGAAAACTATTAATAATTTTTAGTATTTTATATTATATGTATTTTAAATAAATCTAATTTTTGACTGTTTTGGTGTCTATACAAAATTTCAAAGTTGTGGTTGATCATGGTCTTCTGTAATCAAATGCATTTATTTTATCGCAAACAAAACTAGCTCTATGTTCCGTTAACTGTTTTTTAAAACTTATGCCTGTTTAACCTGTGTATACTTTTGTGCATGTGCCAAAAGTGATTTTATATAATCCTAAACTTCGGTTTCTATCCTGTACCTGTTTATTATTTGTTAAGTATTTACTCAAAGAATTGTCATTTTTTAAACCGGTATTACTCCCGTTTTTCTTCAAGAAGTTCGCTACTTTCTCAGTTTATTGACTTATAAATTTTAAGGAAACGTGATATTACTTTTTGTCTAATTTATTACTGCAAATGGGAACTAATCGCTTGTTTGTATAATTTTTTATTAAGAAGTCTATTCATTTTTGTTCATTTCAATTGCTTCTTTTCTTGCATAAGTTAGGTGTATGTCCTGTGTTTACTGGGAAATATTTAGTCTTAGTTGAGATTCCGAAGACCAGCTGTCTTGCTTGTTGTTATGTGCTTAATGTGGCTCAATGCAATATTATAATAAGCTTATGAAATAGAAACATTTATCAACTTGTGTGTCATAATGAAGATGAACAAAAGTATATATTCTGTATAATAGCGAAGTTCCCCTAAATATTATAAAAACTATCGAAAACATCTATCAAAACAACAAAATGGAAGTCAGAATAGATGGACAACTTACAGAACCTATAGAAATAGGCAGCGGAATAAGGCAAGGGGATTCATTGATCATGGATGAAATCATCAAAAGCGGTAACAAAGGAAGATGATACAGAATGGGAAAAAAAGAAATAAAAATACTCTGTTACGCAGACGACGCAATATTGATAGCCCAAGATGAAGATAGTCTGCAAAGACTGTTTCACAGATTTAACATAAGAGCAAAAGAATTTAATATGACAATCTCATCTCAGAAAACTAAAACAATAGCAGTCAGCAAAGAATCAACCAGATGTAAAATAAAAATTGATGGCATCAGTATTATGGGAAATACTGGAAATACCAGGAAATAAAATACCTGGGAATTACACTATCTAGCTATGGAGACCTGGAGAAAGAAGTGAGAGATAAAGTACAAACAGCAAATAGACTGTCAGAATGCCTTAATAACACTATATGGCGAAACAGACACATTAACACTGAGATGAAGTCAAGAATTTATAAAGCCAGTGTAAGACCAATAATGACATATGCCTCAGAAACAAGACCCGACACAGCCACAACGTAAAGGCTACTGAAAAC
This sequence comes from Diabrotica undecimpunctata, assembly GCF_040954645.1. Lineage (NCBI taxonomy): Eukaryota > Metazoa > Arthropoda > Insecta > Coleoptera > Chrysomelidae > Diabrotica > Diabrotica undecimpunctata. The sequence continues at coordinate 73,722,389 of NC_092804.1, read as the reverse complement.
GGCGGAGATAAAAGTACTGAGAAGAATTACAGCAAATACGCTGAGAGACCAAAAGAGAAGTGAAGATATTAGAAGAAAATGTAATATACGGTGTATAAATGAATGGACACAAAATAGAACAAAAGAATGGAATAACCACATAAGCAGAATGGAGGAACCCGTGTCGTCAAAATAGCAAGAGATAAGTCACCAATCGGCAGAAGAAGTATTGGACAACCGAGCAAAAGATGGAGTGACAACCTTCCATAGAGGTATTAATCCGCCAATGAACAAGCAGAATTGCTTATAAAGAGGAAAAAGAAGAAGAAGAAGTATATCATAATGCTATATGCGATCTTTTGTGTATATTGAAGAAGGCAGTTCTATTTTTATATATTTTTTATCGTTATATTATGTAAAAAAAATAACTGATTTGTGCAGCTCTTTGTCTACTGGAAATTTGTTATGAGAATGGATGTTGTTTATTACATTCAAAGTTGTATGTAAGTCTATCTGAATCTGCAAAATATACTAGAAATTCATTCACGTATTTGCACCAATAAAAAGAGTTTTTTGTGGAATATTACTGGAACTTATTTTTATACCTTATTACGTATAACCGTTGATTGGATAGTCGAATATGAATCTGAAATTGAATTCGGATATTCAATCAAGGGTATAAAGCAGAAACTAGACCAAAAACATCAAAAAATAAGAGACTATTAAAAAAATCTGTAATAAATATAATCCATAAAATATCTGAAACTATTAATGATATAATAACTAGACATTTATAGACAGAGAAACAAGCTAAAGCATATGCAAACTCGAGTACTGGGATGAAAAAAAGTGACGATGAACAAATAAACAGAATGTTGAGAATCGCTGGCGATAAATCATCGAAAGAACATCTGAGGCTAATTCATTCCCGAATGAAGTAGGTTGATGACCGAAACAGGAAGGAAGCAGGTATTTGAATATATTTGGTATGAGGGATATTTTTTTTCTAAATATCTGGAATACTTCCAGAATTCCCGAATACTTACTAATTTTGTTTATAGCTAACGCGAAAAGGTATGTGTATATGAAATATACATACATAATATTAATCAACTTTAATGTTTTGTTCATTGTTTATCAACTTTTAATATACCTAGTTTTTAAACTATGATTGTTTGTAATTGGTCCAACCGCAAGGAAGTTTACTACACTAAATTATGAAATTTTGGCACTACTGACATTTAAAATTCGTAGGTTAATTAAGCTCTATCGGCGAGTTTTGTGTTTTCTGTGTTATTTCTTTAATTTTTGTATTTTAAGTCTACATTTATATAAAAAAAACAGTTCTTTTTAGAACTCTTTAGAGACGGATTGGTGTTATTAAACTAAAAATATGAATTAAATGCCAAGTACTAGTGGTAATCCCCTTCTCCATTTAAAAAAAGCCGAGTGGATATCATCAAATGAAAAGCAATGAATTACAACCATGTATAAATAAATACAAATTGACGATCCTTAAATGCAAATACCAGCCCTGGTGCCAAAAATAAAACAGGTAACAGGTTAGTTTTGCAGAATAGTGATTGTTAAAATTAAGACTTACTAAGTAATGTGCTAATTTTAGGTGTTGAAAATTCAACAATTTATAGATAAATAATTAAGGAATATAAGTAGACTGGAACAGTAAGATATTATTATATCACAGCCGAAAATTGTAAAAAATTCTGACAACTGCACAAAAAAAGAAAGATACGCAAGAATGGCTACAAATAAAAAAATATTCCTTTTGATTTGGAGATGGTTATGTCAGACATTTTACATCTGATACAATCAATTAAAGATAAGTATATGTATGTAACTGATGAGAGGGCTAAAACAAATGGTCAAATTGTACTGCGGCTGCCTCCATATCATTGCGAGTTGAATCCCATTGAGAAAATTTGGGCCCAGGTGAAAAATGAAGTGACATTCAAAAACACAACATTTAAACTGTAAGAAATAAAGAAACTTCTGTTACGAGCTCTCGATAATGTAACTACAACACATTGGCAAATTGTGTTAATCACATCCTCAAAGTAGAAGAAGAAATGTGTAAACTAGATAGCATCATGAATAGTGTAATAAAACCATTAATAATTTCAATTGGCAATGCTGACAATAACACCTTCCTCAGAAGGTGAATAAATTGTATCTACAATGTAATTTTTAAGTGATGATGATTTATTTGAATTTGTATTTTATAAAAATTAAAAACATGAATAAACGTCTATGTCTTAATTAATAGATTAAGTTCAGCATGGATTTGTACATCAAACGCTTACAACAAAGATATGGCATTTTCAAGCAACACAATAAAGTGAGACAAAATGGAAGATGTAGCACCCTTTTTTGCATAGGTACACTACTGTCGGTTTCAAATACGTGCCACTCATTTCAATGAAATTAGGTTTTTTATCTATGAAGTTGTCTGATACTGATTACAGGATTACCGTCGAAGGCCGAGGAAGATGAATCTGGTGATTGTTTTAGTGACATTATTAGATGTGAATCTGTCTTTTGAGTTTACTCCTCCTATTTTAAAAGCAGAGTATAGTACATTCATTTATTTTATTTTAATAAAATTTATACTATGAATTTCTGATCTATCCGATTTTAATCTCCCCAATACATTTAAATTTTAATTTATAATTTTATATTATATTGGTCTTATGTTTTTGTATTAAGCTATATATTCTATACATTCTTAGAAATTTCATATTAGTACTCTTTTTAAGGATAGTACTTTTCTAAATTGATTATATATGTCGTAAATAGTTTCATTCATATTATTTTTTAATGCATGCTCAAATAATCGTATAGTTTCTCATTTTTATTTGTTTCCGATATAATTTTATCCCTTAGCCACATTTTTAACTTCTCTACTGCTGTTCTTTGGGTAGAATGAGAAAATATAATGTACAAAATGGACAGAAAAATATTTTACTCATTTTTATATACAGAAATTTTTGCGAACTTTATATACAGAAATAATATAATTACGAAATTATAGGATCATAATGAAATCGTAAATTACGGCAACAAACTCAATAATCGTATCTGCAATTACAAGAATAGTTTTGCGTATATTTTACAAATACGCATTTCAAAATGAAGACAATGAAAATCCAAGCCACGACGATATAAAGAAGAAGACGAGGATTGGCTTACGAGGATTTTGAGTTCGAATTTTGTCAGGAAACTTTAAAATTTAAGTACTTAGTAAGACGGAATGAAAATTTTGAATAGAACTTTAATTTGGGAAACTGTAGTACAAACAACCTACCAGTTTCAAATGATCATTATTATAAGAAAGCTGATGTATCAGCAAAATATGTTAACTATGTTCTGTGGTAAATAAAAATAATGTTTACAGATTCGAGTTAAATCTTAAATAATAAAAGAAAAACAAATATTAAAATAAACAATACAGTCTATAAACATATTTCGGTAGTAAGCATTTAAACCTTATTCAAATAAAATGCCGTTTAGAAAACGTAGTTTAGTATGGTATTATTATATTACAATATCTTCTTCTTCTTCCTCCTCAGCTTTTCCTTTTTCAGGGGTCGCTATTCCTTACTCTTCGTCGCCACTCATTTCTGTCCATTGCGTCTTCTTCACCTAAACCTTTCTCTCTCTAGTCTTTTGCCACACTCTATCACTCCTTCCATCCACTTCTAACAGCTCTATCCTTCGTCTCAAATAGTTTTCACCTCTACGTCTGACATGACCAAACCATTGCAGTCTTTGTTCTTAAATCTTTTTTGAGACTGTAGTTACCCCGGCTCTTTCCCTAATAAAATCGTTTCTGATCCTGTCCCTTCTAGTCTTACATAACATCCACCGTAACACTTTCATTTCAACTACCTCCATCTTATTTTCCTGAATCTTCTTTACAGGCCACACTTCACCGTCGTACACCAACGCAGGTCTCGCCACACTCTTGTATATCTTTTCTTTCAGCCCATCCCCGATTTTTAGATCACTGAGTACTCCACTCATTCGCTTCCAATTAAACCAACTACCCTGTATCCTGTGGGCAATTTCTCGATCTAGTGTCCCATTTTCTGGTATGTTGGAGCCAAGGTATTTAAATTCTCGTACTCGTCCTAGTTTTTCCAAAAGCAATTCAATGTCCCCAACCATTCCTCTTCCTATTACAATATCACATATGTATATTATTACGTTTTCTTTTATCTTGTAATTACAGAGTCGTTCATTTACTATATCGTCATCAACCAAGCAACACCACATAATTAATTTTCTTCAACTTTATAGGAGAGCAATAACAAAATAACTTACTTTTGTTGAAGACGAACCCAGCAAACCATCCTTCAATGGTTTTGGTATGGCAACTGAATGAGATATGTGGTGTGGGAAATGTTATACGTGGTATTCCTTTATTGTGATTAGAGCGAAATCTGGTGAGATTTTTTTTAATCTAGGGGCAGTCAGATATTTCGATTGCGATTTCGCATCAAATGAAACAAAAAGCCCATTTCTCAAAAATTGAGTTACGTGTAGTTGCTTGGTGGACAACGATATACAAGAAGATGAATGAGCAATATGCTATACTTATATATTGTCTTTGTAACTAATATAATAGATTGATTAATAATGTAATATAACAACATAATCATTTATATCATATTTACTACAGGACTAGAATGTTCGGTTACTACACCGAATACTAAGTGACATACTGTTACTTGTGATTTATGTTTTATTTAGTTGTAAGTATTGAGTTCTTCCTCAATTTTTTTTATTATTAAAAAAATTATCTTCACGTTAAAAAATTGATTTGAATAAGTGAATAAATAATTATCCATTCAGCTAATATGGTACGTGAAAATGTAAAATATGCCATATATATGTAGAAATACATAAAAACTCTTTTGTATTCTTTTTTCAAATATTTTCAAATATCAGAAAATGCTGTTGTATGATTCAAAAATAATATTTTAAAAGTTAAATTTATTTTCAATTTTCACATTTTATTTATTTAAAGCCATCACTTCTATCTTTTCACATTTATAATATATTAAATCAGTTTAATCAATCATTAGTTTGTAAATTTCTTGTCATTCGAAAATTATTGCAAAACTGGTGATTTCGTAATACATATTTTATTCATCCTCTCGATGCTTTTCCCTTTAATTATGCTTGGTGTACTTTTGTACTAAATATTTCCTTTAATACTTATTCACTACAGTTTACGGGTACGTTTTTTATATTACGCTTTAACAACTTCTCAGGGTATTTAAATTTTGGTTCGTTTCTAAAGTAGGGCATTCTGTTGTTTTTGTGTCTGTTATTAGACGTTTGAATTAATCGGTTAATCTGTATTCGGTCATTAAGTAGCTTAATGTACGAGATAGCCAGTATTCGGTTGCAGAAAAGAGTGTGAGACAGCAGCTAAAGCCTAAACATACATGTACGAATAGATGATATATACCTCTTCCAGTTCTATGAGGTTAAATGACCCTTTTATCTATAATCTACCCATAAAGTTCGTCAATATTCAACAACGACAAATAATTTTAACGTTTTTTGTACTAAAAAATATTGCTACATTTCTGACATGCAAGTTTGTTTCCAGAAATATGCCAAATTATATGTTCCTGCAGTTTACAACTCGAGTAACTAAAATAGAGGACAATATCAAAGCTGTTTAATAAGGTGTAAATTTTTCAGCGATTAACCAACCTTCTAAAAATACTTTGTCAAATACAAAACTATTTATCCTTTCTTACATTTGTTAACACTAGATTTGTTAAGAAAAAAAAATTATTTGTTATTTAAACTTCAAAACATGTATATGGGCATAATTTAAATAAACATTTGATTATCTTTACTGACGTTTCCAATCAATGCGTTTATCCGATAAAAAATGCTGTTGGCGCTAATTTCTTTGATTTTTTTTCAAAAATTTTATTCTACCTACGTATATACGAACAAAAAATCATTCTAAATAATTATTTCGGGGCATTAAATTTAAAAACCAACGTTGGCAACTATATGTATTTAAAATTTAGATATACATCATTCACATACAAGGGGAAAAACCAAAAGATGACGTCACTAAGAAATTTTAACAAAAAATCTCTAGTAACTTTTTAACAAAATTAAAAGGTATAAATATTATACAATCTAAAAAAATCTTACAGCTTCCCCCCAAAACATTCTCAGCCTTCTTCTCTAGTGAGTATTGAGAAAAAATTCTCTTAAACAACTTTTATAGTATAACTTAAAGATCTATACTTTTGTGTTCCAAATATGCGAGGCCGATTTAGAGGGTATAACTAATTTATACATTAAATGAGGTGAATTTAAAAAAATAAAACGTAAAAAATTAAATAAATAAAAATTAGCTATGTAAACATTTCTAATACACTGACTTTTATACCAAATTATTGTCTCCCCAAAACTTTTTGGAAACTTTTATCTTCGAAATTCACAATTATTTTAATGATATAAATTATTAAATAATAAGTAAATCTAATAAATTAGCAGTTAATCCAAAATATCAATATATGACTAATCGAGTTATCAAAATCGATTTAGTACACGTTTTCCCTCTATTCTTTTTTTAGGTTACCGACTTGGAATTTTATAATAATTATCAATTATTATAAAATTAAGGTGTAAGGAGTCAGAATGTCAATCAAAACAACAAACAACTGAAATGTCGTTTTTTTTTTATTAACGAATAAAATTAAGGTGGCAAATTGACAATAGTAATGGAACTTATATGGAATAGAAATGGAGTAATAGTAATGGAAATAAGAATAGGCTCTGGCAAAATACTACTACTTGTCGGTTTATAACGTTCTCCGCCGTTTTCCGACTTCCAATCGCCACTTAGACCGGTTGTTCCATAGATCTTCTTCTATAGCCCTCTCTCTCAGTTCTTTATTTATTCCTTCGCTCCAATTTTTTCTCGGTCTACCTCGTTTTCTCTTTCCATCTGGTTGCCACTTTAGTATTTCTTTTGGCATTCGTTGTTCGTCCATTCTTTGTATGTGCCCGAACCAGATAAGTTGTTTTGTTGTTAGGTCATCTGTGATTGTTCGTTTGATTCCCATTATTTCTCTAATGCGTTCGTTGGTAATCCTTTCTCTTCTAGATCTTCCTGCGGCTCTTCTCCAAAAATCCATTTCCGTCGCTTTCAGCGTTGACAGTGTTCTTTCTTTCAGTGGCCATACCTCACAGCTATATAAAGTGATACTTTTTACTATAGTCTCATACATCCTCTAATTATTTTCTTTGCTGATGGATTGGTCCGATAAAATGGTGTTTAACATTGTGATGGCTTTTCTCCCTGACGTATTTCTCTCTCTTATGGCTTTGTCTAATGTTCCATCTCGTGAAATAGTGATACCTAGGTATTTGTAGTCACAGCAGTGCTTTATCGTAGTGTTATCGTCTAATATGAGATCTTTTTGTTCTGCTCCAATGCACAGGTAAAATATATCTGTCAGAGGTTCTGGCAAAATATAAATATTATTATATTGCTGGCACACATCTCAACCATAGCGAAAATACGACGTATAGATAAGAATTGGAAGATTTAGGTCACCAGTAGTAAAAATTGAAGTGAGTATGTTACACTATAATTTCATTACTGAAAAAGGTTTTTCAAATATTATGTCCAATATGTTCGCCCAAAGGACGATAAGAATACTCAATATAAAGAAACTGGAAACTATAGAACATTGGATTTATACACATATTCAAAATACTACACCACCTGATTTAAACGGATGACATACCTAGTTTTGATAATCTAGGCTGGAAAAGGCCTGCAGAGAAATTGGTTTAAAAATAAATGTCCCCAAAACAAAATACGTAACGAACCTCGTGCCCAGTAACAATTTAAAAATTCAGAAAGACGAAATAGAACTTGTTCATAAATACATATACCCTGGACAAGAAATTAGAATAGGCAAGGACATCCAAACAGACGAGGTATCAAGAAAAATAGCATAGGGATGGGCAGCATATGGAGCTCTTAAAAACGTATTTAAATACGGCATCATACCGATTAATCTGAAGCGGGAAAGTCTTCGATCCGTGTGTTCTACCAGTAATGGTGCCTAGGGTGCGGAAACACTGTCCCTAACAAAAAACAATGCTGTAACACTAAAAGTAGCACAAAGAAGGATGGGACGTTCAATGATATGAGTAACAATAAAATACAAAATCACAAACGAAGACCTATGAAAAAGAACCAGAGTTACAAATGTTGTGGAGAGAGTTTGCAGATTGAAATGGAGATGAGCTGACCACGTAGCAACGATGAAGGATGGAAGGTGGATACGCAATGGAAAACAAGGACAGATAAACGAAACAGATGAAAACCACCTACACGATGGCAAGATGATATGCGAAAGATGAAGAAAAATGGGATCTATACTGCACAAGACCGTACAGTCTGGATACAAACAGGACAGGCCTATGTCCTGAAGTGCACTTAAAACGGGCAGATCATGATGATGATTCAAAATGCCATGTACATATAATATTAATAAACGAAGAAGAAGAAGACTTCTATTTCTTCGAGTGCCTTCTTCTATCCAAGATCGGCAACAATTTTGTAAAATTTTCTGGGTCTCGGGTCTTCCTCGCCAAACGGTTTGGGCACCAAAGTTGGGTTGATCGAATAAAAAATGAAATAGTTTTACATCGAATGAAAAAGAGCACAGAAATAACAAAAACGATAAAAATTCGAAAGTTACCATATTTCGGTCATGTAATGAGACATCAGGAGAGGTATAACCTTCTTCACCTCATAATACAGGATAAGATCGCCGGAAGAGTAGGCTTAGGCCGACGAAGAACATCCTGGCTCCGAAATCTCCGAGAATGGTATCAAGAGACCACCGCTAATTTATTTAGAGCCGCCGTAAACAAAGTTATTATTGCCAACGTTCGATAATCGGACAGGGTACTGAAAGAATAAGATAGATTATATATATAAATTATATATATATATATATATATATATATATATATATATATATATATATATATATATGTATAAATTCCACACTGAGGCTACATGAGGCTACGCATTCTTAAAAAGCTGATCTGTCTATTTGCATCCACTCTCTGATTTCTAAGTCAGGATTAAGAGTCTCATCGATCGATGTGCAAGCCGCCATATTTTGAACAATTGATACGTAAGGGAAATTTACTATAACTAATTACGCAGGACACAGACTTGATGTAAAGAATTGGAAGAAGACTGGAATTGATCAAAAAAATCGAAATTGGTTTTGTTAAGTTTGTGTAAAATACAGGATGTGGGACATACATAAGTTAAAATGTTTCATTACAAATAGAGAAATAAAAAATGGTCGTTAACAACCTTTAAAGAAGAAGAATACACTAACTCGGTATATTGAGTAACGAAGTTCATAAATTGATTAACTTACTAATATTTAAATTAGTAAACCAAACAGATGGAATATTATGAAAGTCATAAAACGGCTTAGATATTATGCAGATATTGGAAAGAGATCTTTAAATCATACTATACACACTATGGAATAATTTACAAATTAATATTGTTGTCAAATAAATAATAGTTCTTACTTTTTACAAGCGCAGTCAAATTTTCATTCTTACGAAAATCTTACAAAAATATAAATAAATAAAATCTCATGTCTCTTAATCCTCAAAACCCTCTCTCCACATTTGACTTTGCTTTTAAGTGCGTGAAATATATACAAATGTACAGAGTGAGAATATAAACAGAACCCCTTGCCAACTTTTAATTAACCCAAATAAATCGTTTATTTATACGTAGCTCTTGGTTATTCCCTTGTAATAAATTGTAATTACTTTTAAGGTTGAAGCAGTTGGAATACTGGCAAAGAGTTCTCTTTATATTCCAAACCTGGTAAATAAAACCTAAACGTATAAAATAAATATGACAGCTCTTTCTTCATCCTCTTATTCTTAAACTGCCTCAGTCTTCTTTGGTTAAGGGGTAACAAGGACTTGAAGTCCACTTTTTAAAAAAAATTCCAAAACTTAGGAAAATCCCAAAAATAAGGAAGTTCTGTTTTAAAAAGTTTTCACTGTTTGTGCGAAGCCCTTTCTTCTAGCTTCTTCCTGTGCCGAATTCTCCTACATTCTTTAATTGTACAGCAATACTCTTCTGGGAAACTCTTCTTGTTGTTTCTCGATTTTGATTTTCGCAACTCAAATATCATTTTGCAATTTTTCCATTCACATCGTTCTCTTAAACAGGTTGATGTACCATTCTAAAACAAGAAACGAAGTATTAATATACAAAAAATCATATCTACCATTTTTAGATATCAAAAACTAGCACATTATACTCTACATTATTGATGGAACGCTCTGTGAGACTGCTACATTAACATTGGCAAATTTATTTGAAATTATATATTGGATACAAATAATTAAACTCACGTTTTAATGGGCTTAAACACAATTGAAAAAGATGTACTTTAAAACGATAGCATCGGTTATACATTAGGCTTTGTCAATGATTAGATAGTGTTGGTATACAGTAGAACTATATAATATTCTATAAACGCTTCTATAAACCGAGAATTATCCGAGAAGCCATAGAAATTAAAAAAAAGGCCAATTTGTCTCAATAAAAGAGATGCCGGAATACGGTTACCGTCGAATCTGAGACCTCTCGCGCCAACCCCCGCGCTAATCCCCACGCTAGCTCTAAAGCTAACCTCCTCCCAAACACATCATCAACGACGGTATAAATAAACCGTCCTCTATTTCCAGTATCAGTAATGCATTGGTTAGTGATTAGTGTAGTAGTGTCTGAGGGCTCGGGAGACTGAGAACTCGGAAGCCCTGAAGAAGAAGAACCACGTTGTTTCATGTGTCACTCGTAATTAGCCAGTAACGTTGTTTTAATTTTAATCCAAGTTGTTTTCGTTTATTAAAGATGTGGTTTCTCCAAGTAAGTCGTCTATCAAGATGAATGCCGAGGTATCTTGCCCTATCGGATTGCGGTATATCTTGATTATTTAGTTGTACAGTTGGGCATGTCAGACGTTTAGTTGTTAATTTTGACCCTGATTTGTCATTTTCTTAACCACATCTGAATGGTGTTTAACTGGACTTGTAACCTTCTAGATGCTTCGATCGAATTTGTGTGGGACGAGACGAAGGCATCGTCATCGACAAATGTGGCCAAGGAACACTGATTAGAAATGGGTTGGTCGACCGTGTACAATAGATATAAGAGTAAACCAAACACATTATCTTGAGGTAGGCTGGAGTTAATAGGTCTCAACTCAGTTACTACCGTACCATACTTTATCTGGAAATGTCTGTGTGTTATGTAGCAGTTGAATATCCTATAGTATTCAGATAATAGTTGTTTAATTTTGTACAAAAAACCTGTATAACACACTTTATCGAAAGCTTATGTGATGTCCAAGAAGGCTGCAGAACAATAGCACCTGGTCATCTGCAGCGTGTTTTTGTCGAAAACCAAATTGGTAGTCAGGAACTAAGCAGTTTTCATCGAGGAAAGAACTTAATTTCTTTATTGTTAGTTTCTCAGTTAGTTTGCCTATTTTATGGAATAAAATAACTTGTGAAGAAATATTGTTTTGCTGCTTTGTTAAATGCAGCTTTATTGGTCAGTATTCTATTGTTTTGCCATGTCTTTCTAAGCCATGTCTCTTTTCTCCAATTTTTTTATTATTAGATGGTTGGGTGTATTCCCAGCACGCTTTCTGAAGACATGTAGTGAGATCATCCACAGCAGTGTCTAGATCACTTTCTGTCTTAAGATATAAGTTTATGTTTAAGTGATTAGTAATGGTTTCTTTAAATAAAGTACAATTGGTTTTTAATAAATAATGTGTAGTAAATAAATTATTTCAGAAGAGAGGGTTAGAAATACTGGCGAGTGATCGGATGTTAAGTCGAAGCATGATTTAGGTAATTTTCTGCTATACCTTTGGTTATACAGAAATCAAGGAGATCCAGAAGTTTTCTTCTGTCTGTTGGCCAATATGTAGCTTTACCCGTAAAATAACTTTTAAGGTTATTAATATTAATTGCCTAAAGGAGTTATCTGCCTCGGGGGTTCATCAATCTAGAGCCCCACAAAGGACGTTCCGCATTGTAATCACCACCAGCTAGGAACCTTGATCCAAGTGATTTAAAAAATTCAAAAAATTGATTTGTTTTTATTGTGTGCTTGGGAGGGCAGTGATGATATAGTCATTGGCCAACTCCAGTCTTCAATTACTATGTTTGTGACCTGCAGGTGCGGTATTTTAGTTGTCTGTAGTTCGTAATGTTTTATGCTGATTTTGGTTATTATGGCGGAACCTCTGTGTGCAGTATCATCAGGATAATTTGTGGTATATAGTTTATAATTTGGCATTTTCCAGTAACTTTACATATATACCGTTGGCTTTCCATATTGCCAGTTTAAGTATAGTAGTTATTTAAATGATTCTGGATTCGACTGCCATCAGACGGCTTGAAAAATTGTCTAATCTAGTATTAATGTTTTCTAGTTTATTTATAATTGTGTACAGATCAGTCTGATTATTTGGCTCAATCTGCATAGTTTGAATCTGCAGGTTTTAAGTTGTGGGTTGTTGAGATGCTGGTATTCTCTGAGTTACTTGTGTGTATGTTAAATTTGGTTGTTGTAGTTGGTGTTGAGGCAAGCGGTTGTTGTTCTCTTAGGGCTGGAAATTTGCGTTTTTGTAGCACCTTGTAGACGTTACACCTCTTGTAATTTGCGGGACGACTTATACAGTGCGCAAATTGCTGGGGTTTATCTATCGTTCATGCAATCTTTGGAAACATGACCCTGGCCAAATCTGACATATCGAGGAAGTTGGATGACATATCGAGGAAGTGGAGCTTCAAACTCAACTATCATGTTTTGCAAAACTTCAAGTTTCAAGTTTCGAGGTTCGAGATATATATATATATATATATATATATATATATATATATATATATATATATATATATATATATACATATATATATATATATACATATATATATATATATATATATATATATATATATATATATATATATATATATATATATATATATATATATATGAGGCTATGAGTGCAATAACGGACCAACCCACAAAAATTCAAAATTTGTTTTATTGTAGAATATTAACCGTCTAGTTGAAATCTATCAGCTGCATAGTGGACCAATCCACATTGTGCCCTTGGTTCCTAGATGGCTGCACTAAAGCAAAGTGGACCATTCGCGGTTAGTCCACTGTGCCGCTGACAGTTATATGTTTATCTATCATTCTTGATTGATATTTTTGGAACTTTTTGTGAATTATTGTGACTTTTAATTATTGTGAAATATATTTATTCTATTGATATGGATTTCGATGAAGATGCTACAAGTAGAGGTGAGTAGGTATATTTTATAAATAAAAATAAAAAAAGTATGAAAGGAAGAAACATTGTTTCTAGGTTATGATTTTATTTTATTTTTCTTAGATAGTTTTTGCTTTCAAATAATTTAGTTTGTTATATTTTAATTTGCTTTTAATAAATTTAGTTGCTATTAAAAATTTGTTGTAAGTAGAGGTGAGGTAGGTATATTTTGTAAAGATAAATAAAAAAAGTACGAAAGTAAAAAACGTTGTCTCTAGGTTATGACTTAATTTTGTTTTTCTGGGATAGTTTGCTTTTAAATAATACTATTTAGTTGTTATTCTTAAAAATTAGATTAAAAAATTTCTCTATGGTTCTAATTTGTGCGTTTTGTTGCAGGCGGCTCAGCCTCAGAATCAGATCCATATGTGGATTCTGGATCGGAGTACTTGCCTTCGGATGGAGATTTGGCAGAAACTAATAGGGACGTGGAAAAAGGCAACGATACAGAAGCAGATATCGACAGAGCGGAACCAACGACATCTAGTAAACCTAAAAAGCGTGTCCGCAATCCTGAAAAATGGAAGAGAAACATAACCAAAAGAAAAAAGTGTACTGGACAAGAGTATGAGACTAAATCGGGTAAAATTGTACATTCAAAATCTTTTAAACCATTTGAATGTAAATGTAAAGGAAGGTGTTCATTTTTGATTCCAGCAGAAAGGCAAATCGAACTGCATAACAATTTCTATACTTTACAATCCTTCGACTTGCAAACTGCATATTTATTTGCTCTGATTAAAGTCGTTAATAAATTGCGTAGCTACACTCTGAACCCAGAATCTAAGAGGGAAAAAACCAGACTTTACTTTTTACCCAGTCAGGAAGGTGTGGAGCATAAGGTGTGCAAACCATTTTTTCAAGCGGTATTTCAAGTTTCTGTCGTTAGATTAGACAGACTGCTCAAACGTAAATCCATAGAAACACTACCACCTTGTGATAAACGTGGCAAACATCCACCGCACAATAAAACATCTGACGCAAAGAAAATGGAACTAAAGGAGTTCATTGAAAAATTTCCATGGTACGAATCACATTATGAGCGGGAAAAAAGCAACCATAGGAAATACTTGTCTCCGGATTTGAGTCTCGGTAAAATGTATAAGTTATATAAAGGTGAAACACAGAATCCCCTATCCTATTTTATTTTCCGAGAAATTTTATTATACGATATTAAGGAATATAATTTACACTTTCATCCACCAATTACTGACTCTTGTAAGAAGTGTGATTTATTTAAAGTTACAATAAAGGCAGCCACTAGTGAATCAAGTAAACAACTCGAAACTGAAAAAGAACTTCATCAAAAGAAGGCGAAGAGTGCTAGAGATTCTTTAAAAAGAGACACCGAAATGGCAAAAAATGGAAACGCATCAGTCATCTGTTTCGATCTAATGAAGACTTTACCTACACCTGTGCTTACCAGGAATTTGTTACTACAAGCGGCAATTATGGACCTACTGCTTCAATGTTCATGAAATGGGAACCAACAACTCATTTATGTTTGTGTGAGATGAAACCGTCGCCTCTAGGGGTCCTCAAGAAGTAGGATCCTGCAACTTATTTTACATAAAAAATTTCGTAAAATCGAAACGACTTATTATGTATTCTGACCAATGTGGCGGTCAGAATCGTAATATTAAAATGTCATTACTATGCAATTATATAACTGCATCTCCAGATTTTACCGTGGAAGAAATAGACCACAAGTTTCTGGTAAGTGGTCATTCTTACTTACCGTCTGCGCTACTAATCTTCAGCGCAAGCAGCCGGAGGTGAAGTAATTGGCCCATTTGACGAAGAAGAAGATTAGACATTCTAACTTCTGATGTTTTTTTACACATTATGTGGTAATAAAGTCTTTGATGTAATATTGAGTGTATTATTTTGTGGGATAACCCATTAACTAACTAAAAATATTTTAAATGCAAAATGGACCAACCCACATTAAAAAAACGAATATAGGTATTTATCCAAAATTTATTATAAAATTTATTAAACAAGTAATATATATATATAACATACTTCCATTCATTCAAACCAAAAAATATTCTTAAACAAGGTTATAGTTGATCTCCTAATTTTCACTTTTTTTCAAACCCATTTTCTAACATTTACTAATATTGGGGTTAGTCCGTTATTGCACTCATAGCCTCATATACTGATCGCATTTTTAAGGAAACAGGTAGTGAAAACTATTCTGGCCATATACATAGACGCAAACATAGATACCAAGTTGAGCATGGATGAAAGGTATCATTTAAACTTTTTATTAAAATTTTAAAGAATGAACAGTAATAATTGAGGAATTTTGGATGTTATTATTTATTATACTCGATTATTATGTCAGTAAAGGCAAAGGAGTAATGTAAAGTAGATATACGCTTTATATTTTTACATAGAAATATACATTTTATCTGAAATATATTATGGCTAATTGATAGTATCTTTCTTTCAGCCCTGAAGAAATAAATAAACATTCACGAAAATGTTAGGCCGTATAATTGATACACATTGAGTTTTGTAGTGCAGAATTCCCCAATATTCAAATATAATATGGTAAAATTTTGAATATTGGGGAATATATATATATATATATATATATATATATATATATATATATATATATATATATATATATTATATATATATAGAATATCGTACTTAGGACAACTCTAGAGTTATGACAGTATGGACAGGTTATGGAATAATGTGTGACGTTTTTAAGGGCGATGTACCGATGAGCTTAAAGAGAAGGGCCTAAACAATATGCCCTACCGGTTTTTGTGTACAGTGACGCAAAGTAGAATGAAGAATTTATTGTCTCACAAATATGTGAGAGATAGGGTAGTAAAGAAAGAAATTCATAAAATGTGTGGTGTAGAGGAGAGTAGAACTAAAATTCAAGTGGACAGGAGATATTGCCAGAATTAAAGACAATAAAATGACCAGAAAAAATTTAGAATGGTAAACAAGAGTGGTCAAAAGAAATCCGGTAAAACTTCTAACAAGGTCTATTGACGATGCTAAGAGGATCTGTACCAATTGGCTTGCGACGCGCAGGATAGATCAAAATCGAAGTTTCTTGAGGGGTCAATATTCAGCAGAAGATGAGTTTGGCTCGTGATTATGGTCACGAGGGCACTATTCGACATCCAGATCATTAGGAGTCAAGAAATGTGACTTCATATTTTGCACACCTTTTGTTGTTTTTGGCTACTTTCAGATATGCCTTAGTGCTAATGCAGCGTTACAGAAATAAATATTTTTTAAATCATTTAAATTCAGAATCAAAATGGACTTATTACACTGTTATATATCATAGAATAATCTATAATTTCTAATTCAATATATTTTGTGTAATTTAAAAACAATATAACAAACAGGTTGAATAATTATTATCTAAATAAATATTAATAACTTACTTGGCATTTACAGGTCACACATTTATATTCTCCAAGAGAAGAAATATATGGATGATATGTGCTTTGATTTTTGTAGGGTTTCTCTGGATTAATACGATTTTTACAACCACCTTCCTTCAAAATCAGCTCAGAATTAGAAACTTCTTCTTTTCGCTGTACAGGCCATTTTCTTATATTGTCTTCACCCATAGTATCTGGAGTAGTAGCAGCACCTTTGCCGCATTTATCAGTGTTGCTATCTATTCGTTTGCATTTAATTTCTAAATCCAGGGGATCACATGTACAAACTGTACAATCATCGAAGCCAATCGGTATAAGAAAGGGATGAAATTTGCTACCTGGGGAATAGGTCCTACCGTTAAATACGCACTTTTTAGTGCTCATCAAAACTTCGGGTTCCCCACAGATTGGACAGCATTCTCCAGGAGTGGTAAAATTCTTATGAGGACATTTAATGTCAGGACAGTTCATTTCATCACAAGTAGGTTGACCGTCTTGACAAAAACACATTTGGCATGGATTTTTGGATACCCAAGTACTATCTTTCTTGTAAAATTTTCCTTCGAAGAAGCAACTTTCAGTAGGGTGTCCAACTCCAGGTATGTCATAGATTACTGGGACATTATTATCTCTATCTCGATAAGGAGACCGGCAAGATATTGGCAGCTTGACCTATAATAATAAAATAGACACTTATTTTAATTATACTGCAGTCAGATGATAAAACTCACCTTCGGAAGAGTTGCTGAGAGAAGTACTACTTTATGAAGTGAATCCTTTAATTTAACAAATGTCACTCCACTGTCCAACATGTCGAGTTCTTCTTTAGTTAAAACATCTATTGGACTACCTTCCACTTGGTTACCCTCAAATTCTTCAAGAGTCTTTATTAGAACAGGTGCACCAGGAGCTATGATCGGATACATTTCTAAATACAACTCTAATTTTCTTTCGTGACCTAAACCAGAAATTGATAGGTCGTAGTGAATATGACATTCGCTGTCTACCGATATCCAAGCTATACCGCCAACTGTTGACGGTAGAGAATAATTTTCACGTTTTAGAAGTATTGGAGCTGGACCGTCACGGGCATCTGCTACTAATTTAGAGTTTAAATGTCCATGTAAACTGCTATTGCCTACAGATATTCTCATATCTAGTCTACTATTATAAAGAGGCTCCAAAATCTTATGAACCAGTCTGTCTTCAGAACCTAGAAAGCCAATTATATCATTATTCACATTTAAATATTATTTTTTAAATATTCTTACCATGTGCTACTCCTGTATGAAAATAGGGAGTCAATACCTCAGCTTTTCTTTTACCACTTGCATCTGTTAGGGTAACGTTATGGAGCTGGTCAGTATTTCTGTTGTCTATCTGTATATTGTAAATCAATGCCCCTTGATTGTTAAGATACATCCATGTTAGACCATTACTGGGAGACGTTAAATCTCTGTCACCGACCAAGAGTGCTTGGAAAATTTCACAAGTTACTTTAGTTATAATGCTACCACTTAACCTTAAAGCGCTTGGTTCAGAAACTGATGAAACTGTCAATAAGACTCTGCCTCTTGAGAGGGAACGAAGATCTGCCAGGGACACTGGTGAACTAAGTTCGATAAGATTTAGGTCTGGGGCGGGCTTGTTAACTTTGATATTCTGTAAAATAATAAATTAAAATAATTAAAATTTTTAAAATATCATTAAATTTTGAATATAATATTTCTAATTATACTGCTTACCCCTTCAATAATAATTTGTTTCTTTTCATCCAAAGCCAACATCACGTTGATAGGTACTCCCATAGATTCTTCACTTGTAAATAACCCATTAAAGATAATAGCTACGTGTACAGAAGGAGAAGGAGTAGATGAAGTTGACACTAAGGCAGTACCGCCAGATCCAGCCATTCTAGCGGAATCTGTTCCCGGAGCTGGTTCAAGAAGTGAACTGAATAATTCACTGGCAAGGGCAACATATTTTGTAAGTTTACCACTAAGTGTAAATTCTAAATCCTTTGTACCCCATATTAGCACTACGTACATCTTTTCTTGCTTAAGAAGTCTAAAACATAACAGTTTCTGAAATTAAATTCATAAAAACATTAAATTGAAGTGTCAGAAAGATTAAAAAAAAATAATTTAGTGATTCAAAAAAGGAGATATTGATAATTATGCTGAAGCTAGGAACGGATATATGCGATAAATGAATGGTTATGTAAAATAAATAAATGGTATGGAAGTAAATGTATAATATACGTTATATTTGACGTTTCCTAACTTAAAACGTCAAATTAAAAGTTTTGATTTGTATAATCGACCGTTACACTATTAAAAATCAAGAACCCAAACATTGTAGTGACTAAAGATTAATCAGTTTAATGTCACAATTATTGAAAACATTTGAAAACAAGGTTGTACATGCAAGAATACTCAGAAAGTATGTATGAAGCGGATATGAGTAATAGACAGTTTGGCTTTCGTAACAGCTTTGGAACAGTAGAAGCTCTGTATAGTTTCACAACTCTTGCTCAAAAATGTCGAGACCAACAAAAAGATTTTTTCGTTGCACATAAATTAAACATAACATTCTCATGGAATGTCTACAGCCAAAAAGACTCGACAAAAATGATATTACTATAGTGAGAAATCTATTGGAACCAACAGGACGTGGTAACATTAAATGGAAATAGCACCGATGCGCAACAGATAAGTAGAGGAGTAAGACAAGGATGTGTACTTTCACCATTACTATTTAATATATAATATATATATTATGCTGACGATACAGTTATTATCGCTGAAAGTGAGAAAGACCTGCAGAACGCTACTAAACACAATTTGTGATACTGGGGAACGGTTTGGTTTAACAATAAACATACAGAAAACAACACCCATGGTTATCAGTAAGAGGAGTAAAGTTATAACAAGGATCCAGATTAAAAATGAAGACATTGAACAAGTGGACAAAATGAAATACTTAGGAGTCTGGATTACTGAAGATCTAAATTCGAAATCAGAAATTCGATCAAGAATAGAGCAGCATTCTTGAAGATGGGAAAATTTCTGAGTAACCAAAGATTCAATCTGCAAATCCGATATGGGATGGTAAAATGTTATATCTACTCTATTCTTCTTTATGTTGCCGAAGCTTGGATTGTTAATGCTGACTTAATGAGCAAGCTGGAAGATTTTAAGATGTGGCTTTTTGGAAGGATTTTGAAAATACTATGGACAGATCATATTACCAACATAATGGGAAAAGACAATAACTTTTGATCACCATTAAAAGGAGAAAGACAGCATATTTGGTTAAACACACAAATGCTTTTAAAAAAAGCAGAAAAAAGATAAAGATCAATTTGTAATGGTTATAGCAAATCTTGATTAGTAGAGTCGGCACAACAAGAAGAATAAGGCATTGAGCAAGATTTAAAAACCAAGCAGATGAAAAGCTAAGAGCCTTAAGGATACAAAACTGGAAAACTAAGACAAATATTAGAATTAAACAAAGCTATTCCTGGATCAGTTCAAGATCAGATCAGAGATTAATAACAGGGTTTTGGTCACCAATAATTTATATAACTTACTTGACATTAAAAGTATAAATTTAAAATTATAAAAAGTCTATGAAAACATGCAAAACATGCATTTTAGAAAATAAGACATAGTTACCTTCTGTAATCCCTGGGTACCCTTCTCCATATTCCACATACCTTACGCGTTGCATTCTGGTACGGACTGTTGACCAAGCCACCGGCATGTGACAAAGTGAACTCTTCCAAAATATTTCCTTGGTTATCCAAGAAATGTAACGACCTTGGTCTAGCAGCTTTTTCAGATATGTAGAATGAGTAATGAAGATTTCTTCTATGGAAAGTGAACCTGCCAGTCGCAACTACATTATTTTTGTTTAAATCTTTCGGCATCGTGTCGTTTCGAAGATCGAGTGAGGATCTGCCTGTGAGTAAGGCTGCAAAATCTAAAAAAAACACACATTGATAATTTTAAAAGATTATTTTGGCCAATAGTGAATTTTACAGATCAAGGATCTAAGAATGCATGTATCGACTATGAAAAAAGCTTGTTTAACCAAGGGGTCATTATCATCATTCTCTTTGCAATTATTCATACGCGGGATCGGCTCCCTAATCACATTATTCTTAATTAAGTTTTTATCTTTAGTCATACCAATATCAATCCTCCTTACTGACATGTCGTACCTAAGAGTGCCTTCTCGCCGGTCTTTTATACTTGCTTTCCTGTTCTTTCCAGAAATTTGCAAATCAGCCTTTCTTCGTATTGGTTGATTAGCGTCTTGACGTTGAACATGTCCAAACCATTTTAACGTATGCTTTCTCATTTTGGCATTAATTGATGCCACCCCTAGACTTCTCCTTACATGCTCATTCTTAATTTGATCCTTTTTTCTTACTCAACTATCCACCTTATCGCTCTCATTTCCACCACACACATTCTATACCCCTCTTTCTTTTAAACTTCCTAATATTCAGTTTCGTACATAATACTGGTCTTATGCCAGTTTTATAGAATTTTTCTTTCAATTTCATTAGTCTTTCTGTGACATAACACACCACTCGCTTCTTTCTAGTTCATCGATCCAATTCTAATTCTACTGTATGCATCTCTATATATTTTCCCATTACTTTGCAATACCGATCCTAGGCACTTAAAACTATTACTTTTCACAATAATTTCACCATCCAAAGTTATTATTTTATTTGTAATAACTCCATCTCTAAATAAATATTCTAAATACTGTGTTTTTGTTCAATGAACTTTTAAACCTTTTTGCTTAAGAGCTTGTCTTCACTGTTTCAGTTTTTGTTATAAATCCCTTTCTCAATGAATACCATATGAACATTTCTTTCTTTTGCTGTCTTTTTTTATCAGCTGCCTTATAAAGAAAATTGCATCTGTTGTTGATCTGTCTTGCATAAATCCAAACTGATGTTCGGATATTTCGGTTTCTTCACGCATTCGACTATAAATTACTCTCTGCTCCATACGTTAGAACTGGGAGTACACATTGATCAAAGACCTTCCTTTTCAAGCACATGGGAATATCTGATCTAAAGACTTCTCTCAGTTTTCCGTAAGCCGCCCATGCCATTCCTATTCTCCTGTTTAGATCCGTTGTTTGATTATATCTTCCTAATTTAATCTCGTGGCCCAGATATTTATAGCTATACACCTGTTCAATCTGCGTGTCGTTAGTTGAGATGTTTTTCGCCAGTACTAGGTTGGTCATATAATGTGTTTTGGAGAAATTAATTTAATAATAATGGAGAAAGTTCAACTCGTGTACACGAGCTCTGAAGATCTTGAAGAAGCTGGCAGGCATAATCTACCCGGTCTGCAATAAGGACTATGTCGTCTGAAAATCTCAAGTTGTTCAGAAATTCTCCATTTATGTTGACTCCAATATTCTCCCAATTATTTTTTCTCATAGCACTCTGCAACAAAGCGGTAAATAGCTTAGGAGAGATGGTATCTCCTTGCCTAATACCCCTCTCGAAGGGAAATGTATTTGTATTGCCATAATACATTCTAACTGCAGCTGTTGCGCTATTATATATTTATATATATATATATATATATATATATATATATACATATATATATATATATATATATATATATATATATATATATATATATATATATATATATATTCCGAAGAAGAGTTGTGTACCTATAATCAATACTACACTCTGTAAGAGCTCTTAACATGGAGCTATGCTGGACTGAGTCAAACGCTTTCTCAAAGTCTACAAATATTAATATCAATGGCTTGTTGGATTCTGTACCTTCCTCTATTAAGGATTTTATAATTTGTGGGTGGTCTCATTCGTTCCGAAGCCACTCCTAAATCCGGTCTGCTCTAATGGTTGGTGAAAATTCAGCTTAGGTTCCAGTGTGTTAGTAATTATTCTTATAAAGAGCTTATATAAATGAGATAACAAGCTGATAGGTCTGTAGTTTCCAATTTCTATTACATCTCCTTTTTTGTGCATTAACATCATAATGGCACTATTCCATTTTTTTGGTGTAACTCCTTCAAAGAGGCAGGCATTATAAAGAGTTTTTAAAGCTTTTATGACGCATTCGCCTCCTAATTTTAGCATTTCACTTACAATGCCATCTTTTTCAGGTGATTTGCTGTTCTTCATACCTTTCAACGCTGATTCGATTTCCTCTTCGGTTATATCTGGAAGTTCCTCTGATCCTTGATTTTGTATGGCTGGGATTTACACCTCTGGAATGTAAGCATCCCGACGATATAATGTTCTATAGTACTCTTCGATAATTTCCATAATTTCTTGTTGTTCATATACAGCATGCCCTTGTCTGTTTTTTAGCTTATAAATGTTCCTGGTTCCTGTCTGCAACTTTCGTTTTAGAACTTTAAGGCTTTTATTTTGTTCTATGGTATTAGTTGTTTCTTTAGTGTTAAAATCCCTTATGTCTTTCCTAACGGCTTTTGAAATGGTTTTATTTAAATTCCTCAGCTCTGCGATGTTCACTGTGTGCTTATCTTTCATTTTCCTTCTTTTTTGCATTTGGTTCCTTGTGCCTTTTGTAAGTTTTTCATTTTTCCTTGTTTGCTTAACTCGACAGTTCTTCTGTGCCTTCCTTAGAACTATCTCCATTAGCACAACTGTATTAGTCAAGTTTTTCATTCAATAAACTGTCAAAGTACTTTTCCATCGCTTTTTGACATCATTATCGTGAACTAGTATTTTATTGTTTTCATATTGGATACATCTAATCTTTTTCTTTCTTTGCTCTATATTTGGATGTTTTATATATATTTGATTAATCCTTCCTAGTATCAAGTTGATTGTACAGATTTGTATACATATGCTTCTGCTTTAGTTTTAGCTACATCTGAGAATAAATCGCCAAAGCAAAAATGCGAAGATTTCTTTGTCGAAACCAAAATTCAGATTTTTGCTTTAATCTGTGCCTTCTATAAATTGCAAGGCAAAACAGATGATGAAAAAGATGTAAGAAAGACATGGGGAATTTAGAAGTTGCATTTCACAACATATCTCCTCATCTAAGCAAAAATCCTTTCTGTAGTGAACTGGTTTCTTTTCACGTATGGTGCCTCTGTATATTCGTTTATACGTATTTCATCCTACCAGGATTCATCCTACCAGAGCGACTGGTATAGAAGTTCTAAAAGTTAAATCAAATCTTTTCCTTATAAAGTTTAACTTATTGTTTATAAACTTATTTAACATTTATAAACTCATAAACATTACAGTATTTGTTACAGATTAAAGCAAAAATATGAATTTTGGTTTCGTCAAAGAAATCTTCGCATTTCTACTTTGGTGATTCTTTCTTAAGGTTTTTCCAAGCATTTCAATGGCTATATCCCTAATACTACTGGCCATATTCCTCGAAATTGTATTAGGGTTTCAATGTTCTATATAATTTTTTCTGCTATTTTTGCCATGAATAAACATTCTCTCTCATCTTTTAACATTCATCATTTAAAATAATCTATTTGGGAGTGATTTTGTCCACTTTTTCCTGTGATAAGTTTACATTCACTCTTTTGAAAGAATATAAATACCATATATAACGCTGTTGCTAATTTCAGCATGTCTGTTCAAAGTTAAATTTTCCATATATTGCTTCATATTCTATATTTATTGCTTTTTAACCGCTATGTAATAAAAGTATATATATATATATATATATATATATATATATATATATATATATATATATATATTTATATTGTATACGACTTTTTTGATATTGATGGCTTTGGTTAGGACTAATTAGCCAGATATAATGACATGTACATAATAATTTGACTAGTTTAACCCAGATTGAGGATGATCACATAGTTGTAACTAGAATACAACTACAGGTAGAGAAAAGTAGGCCTTTTAGGCAAAGTTTAAAGGTAGGGTGAACCGTCGCCCTTTATAAAGCAAATTATAGAGACCTATCAGTGCCCTATACAGTGGTCTCTATTTTATGTCATTCAACGTAGATAGCACGTATCTATACGTATACGTCTGAGCTTAAGTATATATTTCAAAAGTTATGTAAACCTTGTCCCTTACAAACATTCTAGTATGTGTTTCATTTTAATTGTGGTCCAATTAATGTGGAGAAAGTACTTACGGTTTATTCTTCTTTCCTCCTCTTCAATAACATTTTGTGGGACGATGTCTTGTATAACGTCGGGTTCATCTGTAAACAAAAAGAGTTCTAAAATTAATTTTACGACCATTTGTGGGTGTATCTGTAAAAAGTGGGCGGCCATATGATGTTAATTAACAGTTCAATATTACTGATCGAATATGGTAACGATTGTAACGGCCACATTTGTGTTGCTTATATTGCAATGGCGTATCGCTCTTTAGTTTATCTGATACACTAGTTAGTAAATGAAAAGTTGTATAAGCAGTAGGGTTAAATAATGATATTTTCTTATGTGTCAAAATAAATTCACTAAAAACTATTTCGATTTAATTGTTCCTTTATTTTGTTACAACTTCAATGTAATGATAAGTATAGTCTCCGCCAATGTTGATTACTTTGTTTTTTAAATATATATATATATATATATATATATATATATATATATATATATATTCTAAATAAAGGTATAAAGGAATTTATTCTTACTCATTAGTATACTTTGCTAATAATTTGTCGTTTTGATTAACATGTCAAAGTCAAATTTGACTGGCATAACGTCTAATTATTTATATAAAGCCCTAATTTGAATTCGTTCTAGGAGCTTTATAGTTATTTATGTATCAAGGGTGTTATTAAGATCCTTACGCCCGAAGAGCAACATAATCCAGCCAGAGGGCTTTGGCCCGAGGGATGGATGTTGCTCGATGTGCGTAATCATCCAGTAACACCAATGGTACATACAAGATTTTATTTTTGACTTCACATACTAAAATTGAGACGTTTTTACTTTTGATTTTACTGATGCTACAAAATATATATAAGTATGCATATTTTTAGTAGTCTATGACAAATAAAGTGTTTGAAAGTAGTCTATCAAAGTTTTTAATATTTTGACGTTTGTTGATTATATCATGTAGTTGTTCAGTTGGAATTATTTTTAAATGTGGATATACCAGAAATTATTCGAGAAAGTGTAATAAAGGCAACAGAAAATTTATTGCCGCTTTAATGCAGGCCATTGTAGAATAAAGAGTACAAAATATTTATTCAATGGAAATTGAAAACTAAAATCTTTCTCTTCCTCTTTATAAGCAATTCTGCTTGTTCATTGGCGGATCAATACCTCTATGAAAGGTTGTCACTCTATCTTTTGCGCGGTCGTCCGATACTTCTGTCTTAATACAATGTTGGATTTTTGCAATTATCGGTTCGACTATTGTATTAAAGTGAGATAAAAAGGGTTATTAGTAAAACATTTTCATATTTTATACAGTCACAGCGGAAGAACAATATTGTTCTGTCAATATTGTTACAGATAGCCCAACAGATATTTAAATTACCATTCAAACCACAAAGCAAATATCAAAAAAGGAAATATTAAATCATTGTATCATTTGAAACCCGAAACACGAAAACCTGCTCCAATGAAAATCCATTTGGGGAAGAAAAAAACCTGGTGACCAAGGTTTTGACAACAAATGACTAACATTGTCACAATTTATTGTTATTATTTATGGCTTAAAAACGTAATTTC